>NW_025727441.1:0-61126 GCF_021461385.2 Schistocerca piceifrons | reverse complement strand
TCCGAGGGATTCAGTAAATCTTAAGTGAAGCATCGGAATAAAAATCTAGTGTCACAGGAATGTTTCAAAACATAAACAGTAGGAAGAGTCAGTCATCTTGTACTTAATTCGGTATTGTGCCTTTTCTATTTAATTCCGATGCAATTTCTGTGTCTCATCGTCAATAAGAAGGTCAGATGGATACAGTAAAACTGAAGTGAAGCATCGGAATCTATAACTAGTGTCACAGGAATGGTTCAAAACATAGAGAGATGGAAGTGTAAGTCTTCTTCTAATTATTCGGCATTGTGCCTTTTGTATTTAATTCCGATACAATTTCTGTGTTTGATCGTCAATACGAAGGTCCAAGGGATACAGTAGACCTGAAGTGAAGCACCGGAATTTATAACTAGTGTCACATGAATGGTTCAAAACATAGTCAGTAAGAAGAGTCAGATCTCTTATACCTAAGTCGCCATTGTGCCTTTTGTATTTAATTCCGATGCAATTTCTGTGTTTCATCGTCAATAAGAAGGTCCACGGGATACAGTAAACCAGGAGTGAATCATCGGAATCTACAACTCGTGTCACATGAATGGTTCAAACATAGGCTGTAAGAAGAGTCAGTCTTCTTGTACTTAATCCGGCATTGTGCCTTTGGTATTTAATTCCGATGCAATTTCTGTGTTTCATAGCAATAAGAAGGTCAGAGGGATACAGTAAACTTGAACTGAAGCATCGGAATCAATAACTAGTGTCACAGGAGTGGTTCAAAACATAGTCAGTAAGAAGAGTCAGTTTTCTTGTACTTAAGTCGGCATTGTGCCTTTTGTATTTAATTCCGATGCAATTTCTGTGTTTCATCGTCAATAAGAAGGTCGGAGGGATACAGTAAACCTGAAGTGAAGCATCGGAAGCTATAACTAGTGTCACAGGAATGGTTCAAAGCATAGTCAGTAAGAAGAGTCAGTCTTCTTGTTCTTAAGTCGGCATTGGGCCTTTTGTATTTAATTCCGATGCAATTTCTGTGTTTCATCGTCAATAAGAAGGTCCAAGAGATACAGTAAACATAGAGTGAAGCATCGGAATCTATAACTAGTGTCAAAGGAATGGTTCAAAACATAGACAGTAAGATGAGTCAGTGTTCTTGTCTTTAATTTGGCATTGTGCCATTTGTATTCAATTCCGATGCAATTTCCGTGTTTCATCGTCAATAAGAAGGTCCAAGAGATACAGTAAACCTGGAGTGAAGCATTGGAATCTATAACTAGTGTCACAGGGATAGACAGTAAGCAGAGTCAGTATTCTTGTACTTAAGTCGGCATTGTGCCTTTTGTATTTGATGCAGATGCAATTTCTGTGTCTCATCTTCAATAAGAAGGTCCTAGTTATACAGTAAACCTGAAGTGAAGCATCAGAGTCTATAACTAGTGTCATAGGAATGGTTCAAAAAGATAGTCAGTAAGAAGAGTCAGTCTTCTTGTACTTAAGTCGGCATTGTGCCTTTTGTATTTAATTCCGATGCAATTTCTGTGTTTCATCGTCAATAAGAAGGTCCAAGGGATACAGTAAACCTGAAGTGAAGCATCGGAATCTATAACTAGTGTCACAGGAATGGTTCAAAACATAAACGGTAGGAAGAGTCAGTCTTCTTGTACTTATGTCGGTATTGTGCCTTTTGTATTTAATTGCGATGCAATTTCTGTGTTTCATCGTCAATAAGAAGGTCAAATGGATACAGCAAAACTGAAGTGAAGCATCGGAATCTATAACTAGTGTCACAGGAATGGTTCAAAGCATAGAGAGATGGAAGAGTAAGTCTTCTTGTACTTAAGTCGGTATTGTGCCTTTTGTATTTCATGCCGATGCAATTTCTGTGTTGCATCGTCCATAAGAAGGTCCGAGGGATACAGTAAACCTCAAGTGAAGCTTCGGAATAAAAAACTAGTGTCACAGGAATGGTTCAAAACATAGAGAGTAGGAAGAGTTAGTGTTCTTGTACTTAAGTCAGCATTGGGCTTTTTCTATTTTATTCCGATGCGATTTCTGTGTCTCATCGTCAATTGCAAGGTCCAAGGGATACAGTAAACCTGAAATGAAGCATCGGAATCTATAACTAGTGTCATATGAATACTTCAAAACATATACAGTAAGAAGAGTCAGCCTTCTTGTACTTAATTCGGCATTGTGCCTTTTGTATTTAATTCCGATGCAATTTCTGTGTTTCATCGTCAATTAGAAGGTCAGAGGGATACAGTAAATCTCAAGTGAAGCATCGGAATCCATAACTAGTGTCACAGGAATGGTTCAAAGCATAGTCAGAACGATGAGTCAGTCTTCTTGTACATAAGTCGGCATTGTGAATTTTGTATTTAATTCCGATGCAATTTCTGTGTTTCATCGTCAATAAGAAGGTCCAAGGGATACAGTAAACCCCTTAGTGAAGCATCGGAATCTATAACTAGTGTCACAGGGATGGTTCAAGACATAGACTGTAAGAAGAGACAGTCTTCTTGTACTTAAGTCGGCATTGTGCCTTTTGTATTTAATTCCGATGCAATTTCTGTGTTTCATCGTCAATAAAAAGGGCAGAGGGATACAGTAAACCTGAAGTGAAGCATCGGAATTCATAACTTGTGTCACAGGAATGGTTCAAAACATAAACTGTAGAAAGAGTCAGTCTGCTTGTACTTAAGACGGCATTGTGCATTTTCTATTTATTTCCGAAGCAATTTCTGTGTTTCATCGTCAATAAGAAGGTCCAAGGGATACAGTGAACCTGAAGTGTAGCCTCGGAATCTATAACTAGTGTCACAGGAATATTTCAAAGCATTGTCAGTAAGTAGAGCCAGTCTTCTTGTACTTAAGTCGGCATTGTGAATTTTGCATTTAATTCCGATGCAATTTCTGTGTTTCATCGTCAATAAGAACGTCCAAGGGATTCAGTAAACCTGGACTAAAGCATCGGAATCTGTAACTAGTGTCACAGGAGTGGTTCAAAACATAGTCAGTAAGAAGAGTCGGTCTTCTTGTACTTAAGTCGCCATTGTGCCTTTTGTATTTACTACCGATGCAATTTCTGTGTTTCATCGTCAATAAGAAGGTCTAAGGGATACAGTAAACCTGAAGTGAAGCATCAGAATCTATAACTAGTGTCACGGGAATGGTTCAAATCATAGTCAGTAAGAAGAGTAAGTCTTCTTGTACTTAAGTCGGCATTGTGCCCTTTGTATTTAATTCCGATGCAATTTCTGTGTTTCATCGTCAATAAGAAGGTCCAAGGGATACTGTAAACCTGGAGTGAAGCATCGGAATCTGTAACTAGTGTCACAGGAGTGGTTCAAAACATAGACAGTAGGAAGAGTCAGTCTTCTTGTACTTAAGTCGGCATTGTGCCTTTTTTATTTAATTCCCATGAAATTTCTGTGTTTTATCGTCAATACGAAGGTCAGAGGGATACAGTAAACCTGAAGTGAAGCACCGGAATCTGTAAGTAGTGTCACAGGAATGGTTCAAATCGTAGACAGTAAGATGAGTCAGTCTTCTTGTACTTAAGTCGACATTGTCCTTTTTTATTTAAATCCGATGCAATTTCTGTGTTTCATCGTCAATAACAAGGTCCAAGGGATACAGTAAACCTGAAGTGAAGCATCAGAGTCTATAACTAGTGTCACAGGAATGGTTCAAAACATAGTCAGTAAGAAGAGTCAGTCTTCTTGTACTTAAGTCGGCATTATGCCTTTTGTATTTAATTCCGATGCAATCTTTGTGTTTCATCTTCAATAAGAAGTTCCGAGCGATACAGTAAACCGGAAGTGAAGCGTCAGAGTCTATAACTAGTGTCACAGGAATGGTTCAAAACATAGTCAGTAAGAAGAGTCAATCTTCTTGTACTTAAGTCGGCATTGTGCCTTTTGTATTTAATTCCGATGCAATTTCTGTGCTTCATCGTCAATAAGAAGGTCCAAGGGATACAGTAAACCTGAAGTGAAGCATCGGAATCTATAACTAGTGTCACATGAATGGTTCAAATCATAGACAGTGGCAAGAGTCAGTGTTCTTGTACTTAAGTCGGCATTGTGCATTTTCTATTTAATTCCGAAGCAACTTCTGTGTTTCATCGTCAATAAGAAGGTCAAAGGGATACGGTGAACCTGAAGTGAAGCCTCGGAATCTATAACTAGTGTCTCAGGAATGGTTCAAAGCACAGTCAGTAAGAAGAGCCAGTCTTCTTGTACTTAAGCCGGCATTGTGGCTTTTGTATTTATTTCCGATGCAATTTCTGTGTTTCATCGTCAATAAGAAGATCCAAGGGATACAGTAAACATGGAGTGAAGCATCGGAATCTGTAACTAGTGTCACAGGAGTGGTTCAAAACATAATCAGTAAGAAGAGTCAGTCTTCTTGTACTAAGTCGGCATTGCGCCTTTTGTATTTAATTCCGATGCAATTTCTGTGTTTCATCGTCAATAAGAAGATCCAAGGGATACAGTAAACCTGGAGTGAAGCATCGGAATCTGTAACTAGTGTCACAGGAGTGGTTCAAAAGATAGTCAGTAAGAAGAGTCAGTATCCTTGTACTTAAGTCGGCATTGTGCCTTTTGTATTTAATTCCGATGCAATTTCTGTGTTTCATCTTCAATAAGACGGTCCTACGGATACAGTACACCTGAAGTGTAGCATCAGAGTCTGTAATTGGTGCCACAGGAACTGTTCAAAACATAGTCAGTAAGAAGAGTCAGTCTTCTTGTACTTATGTCGCCATTGTGCCTTTTGTATTTAATTCCGATGCAATTTCTGTGTTTCATCGTCAATAAGAAGGTCCACGGGATACAGTAAACCAGGAGTGAATCATCGGAATCTACAACTCGTGTCACATGAATGGTTCAAACATAGGCTGTAAGAAGAGTCAGTCTTCTTGTACTTAATCCGGCATTGTGCCTTTGGTATTTAATTCCGATGCAATTTCTGTGTTTCATAGCAATAAGAAGGTCAGAGGGATACAGTAAACTTGAACTGAAGCATCGGAATCAATAACTAGTGTCACAGGAGTGGTTCAAAACATAGTCAGTAAGAAGAGTCAGTTTTCTTGTACTTAAGTCGGCATTGTGCCTTTTGTATTTAATTCCGATGCAATTTCTGTGTTTCATCGTCAATAAGAAGGTCGGAGGGATACAGTAAACCTGAAGTGAAGCATCGGAAGCTATAACTAGTGTCACAGGAATGGTTCAAAGCATAGTCAGTAAGAAGAGTCAGTCTTCTTGTTCTTAAGTCGGCATTGGGCCTTTTGTATTTAATTCCGATGCAATTTCTGTGTTTCATCGTCAATAAGAAGGTCCAAGAGATACAGTAAACATAGAGTGAAGCATCGGAATCTATAACTAGTGTCAAAGGAATGGTTCAAAACATAGACAGTAAGATGAGTCAGTGTTCTTGTCTTTAATTTGGCATTGTGCCATTTGTATTCAATTCCGATGCAATTTCCGTGTTTCATCGTCAATAAGAAGGTCCAAGAGATACAGTAAACCTGGAGTGAAGCATTGGAATCTATAACTAGTGTCACAGGGATAGACAGTAAGCAGAGTCAGTATTCTTGTACTTAAGTCGGCATTGTGCCTTTTGTATTTGATGCAGATGCAATTTCTGTGTCTCATCTTCAATAAGAAGGTCCTAGTTATACAGTAAACCTGAAGTGAAGCATCAGAGTCTATAACTAGTGTCATAGGAATGGTTCAAAAGATAGTCAGTAAGAAGAGTCAGTCTTCTTGTACTTAAGTCGGCATTGTGCCTTTTGTATTTAATTCCGATGCAATTTCTGTGTTTCATCGTCAATAAGAAGGTCCAAGGGATACAGTAAACCTGAAGTGAAGCATCGGAATCTATAACTAGTGTCACAGGAATGGTTCAAAACATAAACGGTAGGAAGAGTCAGTCTTCTTGTACTTATGTCGGTATTGTGCCTTTTGTATTTAATTGCGATGCAATTTCTGTGTTTCATCGTCAATAAGAAGGTCAAATGGATACAGCAAAACTGAAGTGAAGCATCGGAATCTATAACTAGTGTCACAGGAATGGTTCAAAGCATAGAGAGATGGAAGAGTAAGTCTTCTTGTACTTAAGTCGGTATTGTGCCTTTTGTATTTCATGCCGATGCAATTTCTGTGTTGCATCGTCCATAAGAAGGTCCGAGGGATACAGTAAACCTCAAGTGAAGCTTCGGAATAAAAAACTAGTGTCACAGGAATGGTTCAAAACATAGAGAGTAGGAAGAGTTAGTGTTCTTGTACTTAAGTCAGCATTGGGCTTTTTCTATTTTATTCCGATGCGATTTCTGTGTCTCATCGTCAATTGCAAGGTCCAAGGGATACAGTAAACCTGAAATGAAGCATCGGAATCTATAACTAGTGTCATATGAATACTTCAAAACATATACAGTAAGAAGAGTCAGCCTTCTTGTACTTAATTCGGCATTGTGCCTTTTGTATTTAATTCCGATGCAATTTCTGTGTTTCATCGTCAATTAGAAGGTCAGAGGGATACAGTAAATCTCAAGTGAAGCATCGGAATCCATAACTAGTGTCACAGGAATGGTTCAAAGCATAGTCAGAACGATGAGTCAGTCTTCTTGTACATAAGTCGGCATTGTGAATTTTGTATTTAATTCCGATGCAATTTCTGTGTTTCATCGTCAATAAGAAGGTCCAAGGGATACAGTAAACCCCTTAGTGAAGCATCGGAATCTATAACTAGTGTCACAGGGATGGTTCAAGACATAGACTGTAAGAAGAGACAGTCTTCTTGTACTTAAGTCGGCATTGTGCCTTTTGTATTTAATTCCGATGCAATTTCTGTGTTTCATCGTCAATAAAAAGGGCAGAGGGATACAGTAAACCTGAAGTGAAGCATCGGAATTCATAACTTGTGTCACAGGAATGGTTCAAAACATAAACTGTAGAAAGAGTCAGTCTGCTTGTACTTAAGACGGCATTGTGCATTTTCTATTTATTTCCGAAGCAATTTCTGTGTTTCATCGTCAATAAGAAGGTCCAAGGGATACAGTGAACCTGAAGTGTAGCCTCGGAATCTATAACTAGTGTCACAGGAATATTTCAAAGCATTGTCAGTAAGTAGAGCCAGTCTTCTTGTACTTAAGTCGGCATTGTGAATTTTGCATTTAATTCCGATGCAATTTCTGTGTTTCATCGTCAATAAGAACGTCCAAGGGATTCAGTAAACCTGGACTAAAGCATCGGAATCTGTAACTAGTGTCACAGGAGTGGTTCAAAACATAGTCAGTAAGAAGAGTCGGTCTTCTTGTACTTAAGTCGCCATTGTGCCTTTTGTATTTACTACCGATGCAATTTCTGTGTTTCATCGTCAATAAGAAGGTCTAAGGGATACAGTAAACCTGAAGTGAAGCATCAGAATCTATAACTAGTGTCACGGGAATGGTTCAAATCATAGTCAGTAAGAAGAGTAAGTCTTCTTGTACTTAAGTCGGCATTGTGCCCTTTGTATTTAATTCCGATGCAATTTCTGTGTTTCATCGTCAATAAGAAGGTCCAAGGGATACTGTAAACCTGGAGTGAAGCATCGGAATCTGTAACTAGTGTCACAGGAGTGGTTCAAAACATAGACAGTAGGAAGAGTCAGTCTTCTTGTACTTAAGTCGGCATTGTGCCTTTTTTATTTAATTCCCATGAAATTTCTGTGTTTTATCGTCAATACGAAGGTCAGAGGGATACAGTAAACCTGAAGTGAAGCACCGGAATCTGTAAGTAGTGTCACAGGAATGGTTCAAATCGTAGACAGTAAGATGAGTCAGTCTTCTTGTACTTAAGTCGACATTGTCCTTTTTTATTTAAATCCGATGCAATTTCTGTGTTTCATCGTCAATAACAAGGTCCAAGGGATACAGTAAACCTGAAGTGAAGCATCAGAGTCTATAACTAGTGTCACAGGAATGGTTCAAAACATAGTCAGTAAGAAGAGTCAGTCTTCTTGTACTTAAGTCGGCATTATGCCTTTTGTATTTAATTCCGATGCAATCTTTGTGTTTCATCTTCAATAAGAAGTTCCGAGCGATACAGTAAACCGGAAGTGAAGCGTCAGAGTCTATAACTAGTGTCACAGGAATGGTTCAAAACATAGTCAGTAAGAAGAGTCAATCTTCTTGTACTTAAGTCGGCATTGTGCCTTTTGTATTTAATTCCGATGCAATTTCTGTGCTTCATCGTCAATAAGAAGGTCCAAGGGATACAGTAAACCTGAAGTGAAGCATCGGAATCTATAACTAGTGTCACATGAATGGTTCAAATCATAGACAGTGGCAAGAGTCAGTGTTCTTGTACTTAAGTCGGCATTGTGCATTTTCTATTTAATTCCGAAGCAACTTCTGTGTTTCATCGTCAATAAGAAGGTCAAAGGGATACGGTGAACCTGAAGTGAAGCCTCGGAATCTATAACTAGTGTCTCAGGAATGGTTCAAAGCACAGTCAGTAAGAAGAGCCAGTCTTCTTGTACTTAAGCCGGCATTGTGGCTTTTGTATTTATTTCCGATGCAATTTCTGTGTTTCATCGTCAATAAGAAGATCCAAGGGATACAGTAAACATGGAGTGAAGCATCGGAATCTGTAACTAGTGTCACAGGAGTGGTTCAAAACATAATCAGTAAGAAGAGTCAGTCTTCTTGTACTAAGTCGGCATTGCGCCTTTTGTATTTAATTCCGATGCAATTTCTGTGTTTCATCGTCAATAAGAAGATCCAAGGGATACAGTAAACCTGGAGTGAAGCATCGGAATCTGTAACTAGTGTCACAGGAGTGGTTCAAAAGATAGTCAGTAAGAAGAGTCAGTATCCTTGTACTTAAGTCGGCATTGTGCCTTTTGTATTTAATTCCGATGCAATTTCTGTGTTTCATCTTCAATAAGACGGTCCTACGGATACAGTACACCTGAAGTGTAGCATCAGAGTCTGTAATTGGTGCCACAGGAACTGTTCAAAACATAGTCAGTAAGAAGAGTCAGTCTTCTTGTACTTATGTCGGCATTGTGCCTTTTGTATTTAATTCCGATGCAATTTCTGTGTTTCATCGTCAATAAGAAGGGAAGAGGGATACAGTAAACCTGAAGTGAAGCACCGGAATCTATAACTAGTATCACATGAATGGTTCAAAACATAGTCAGTAAGAAGTGTCAGTCTTCTTGTACTTAAGTCGCCATTGTGACTTTTGTATTTAATTCCGATGCAATTTCTGTGTTTCATCGTCAATAAGAAGGTCCAAGGGATACAGTAAAGCTGGAATGAAGCATCAGATCTATAACTCGTGTCACATGAATGGTTCAAAACATAGACAGTAGGAAGAGTCTGTCTTCTTGTACTAAATCCGGCATTGTGCCTTTTCTATTTAATTCCGATGCAATATCTGTGTTTCATCGTCAATAAGAAGGTCCAAGGGATACAGTAAACCTGGAGTGAAGCATCGGAATCTGTAACTAGTGTCACAGGAATGGTTCAAGTCATAGACAGCGGCAAGAGTCAGTGTTCTTGTACTTAATACGGCATTGTGCATTTTCTATTTAATTCCGAAGCAATTTATGTGTTTCATCGTCAATAAGAAGGTCAAAGAGATACAGTGAACCTGAAGTGAAGACTCGGAATCTATAACTAGTGTCACAGGAATGGTTCAAAGCATAGTCAGTGAGAAGAGCCAGTCTTCTTGTACTTAAGTCGGCATTGTGCCATTTGTATTTAATTCCAATGCAATTTCTGTGTTTCATCGTCAATAAGAAGATCCATGGGATACAGTAAACCTGGAGTGAAGCATCAGAATCTGTAACTAGTGTCACAGGAGTGGTTCAAAACATAGTCAGTAAGAAGAGTCAGTCTTCTTGCACTAAGTCCGCATTGTGCCTTTTGTATTTAATTCCGATGCAATTTCTGTGTTTCATCGTCAATAAGAAGATCCAAGGGATACCGTAAGCCTGGAGTGAAGCATCGGAATCTGTAACTAGTGTCACAGGAGTGGTTCAAATCATAGTCAGTAAGAAGAGTCAGTATCCTTGTACTTAAGTCGGCATTGTGCCTTTTGTATTTAATTCCGATGCAATTTCTGTGATTCATCTTCAATAAGAAAGTCCTAAGGATACAGTACACCTGAAGTGAAGCATCAGAGTCTATAACTAGTGTCACAGGAATGGTTCAAAACATAGTCAGTAAGAAGAGTCAGTCTTGTTGTACTTAATCCGGCATTGTGCCTTTTGTATTTAGTTCCGATGCAATTTATGTGTTTCATCGTCAATAAGAAGGTCAGAGGCATACAGTAAACTTGAAGTGAAGCATCGGAATCTATAACTAGTGTCACATCAATGGTTCAAATCATAGACAGTGGCAAGAGTCAGTGTTCTTGTACTTAAGTCGGCATTGTGCCTTTTGTATTTAATTCCGATGCAATTTCTGTGTTTCATCGTCAATAAGAACGTCCAAGGGATACATAAAACCTGACGTGAAGCATCGAAATCTATAACTAGTATCACAGAAATGGTTCAAATCATAGACAGTGAGCAGAGTCAGTCTTCTTGTACTTAAGTCGGCATTGTGCAATTTGTATTTAATTCCGATGCAATTTCTGTGTTTCATCGTCAATAAGAAGGGCAGAGGGAAACAGTAAACCTGAAGTGAAGCATCGGAATCTATAACTAGTGTCACAGGAATGGTTCAAAATATAGACAGTAGGAAGAGTCAGTCTTCTTGTACTTAAGTCGGCATTGTGCATTTTCTATTTAATTCCGGTGCAATTTCAGTGTCTCATCGTCAATAAGATGGTCCAAGGGATACAGTGAACCTAAAGTGAGCCGCGGAATCTATAACTAGTGTCACAGGAATGGTCCAAAGCATAGTCAGTAAGAAGAGCCAGTCTTCTTGTATTTAAGTCGGCATTGTGCCTTTTGTATTTAATTTCGATGCAATTTCTGTGTTTCATCGTCAATTAGAAGGTCCAAGGGATACAGTAAACCTGGAGTGAAGCATCAGGTCTATAACTCGTGTCACATGAATGGTTCAAAACATCGACAGTAAGAAGGGTCAGTCTTCTTGTACTTAATCCGGCATTGTGCCTTTTGTATTTAATTCCGATGCAATTTCTGTATTTCATCGTCAATAAGAAGGTCAGAGGGATACAGTAATCTTGAAGTGAAGCATCGGAATCTATAACTAGTTTCACAGGAATGGTTCAAAACATAGTTAGTAAGAAGAGTCAGTCTTCTTGTACATAAGTAGGCATTGTGCCTTTTGTATTTAATTCCGATGCAATTTCTGTGTTTCTTCGTCAATAAGAAGGTCTGTGGGATACAGTAAACCCGAAGTGAAGCATCAGAGTCTATAACTAGTGTCACAGGAATGGTTCAAAACATAGTCAGTAAGAAGAGTCAATCTTCTTGTACTTAAGTCGGCATTGTGCCTTTTGTATTTAATTCCGATGCAATTTCTGTGCTTCATCGTCAATAAGAAAGTCCAAGGGATACAGTAAACCTGAAGTGAAGCATCGGAATCTATAACTAGTGTCACAGGAATGGTTCAAATCATAGACAGTGGCAAGAGTCAGTGTTGTTGTACTTAAGTCGGCATTGTGCATTTTCTATTTAATTCCGAAGCAATTTCTGTGTTTCATCGTCAATAAGAAAGTCAAAGGGATACAGTGAACCTGAAGTGAAGCCTCGGAATCTATAACTAGTGTCACAGGAATGGTTCAAAGCATAGTCAGTAAGAAGAGCCAGTCTTCTTGCACGTAAGTCGACATTGTGCCATTTGTATTTAATTCCAATGCAATTTCTGTGTTTCATCGTCAATAAGAAGGGCAGAGGGATACAGTAAACCTGAAGTGAAGCATTGGAATCTATAACTAGTGTCACAGGAATGGTTCAAAACATAGACAGTGGGAAGAGTCAGTCTTCTTGTACTTAAGACGGCATTGTGCGTTTTCTATTTAATTCCGATGCAATTTCTGTGTTTCACCGTCAATAAGAAGGTCCAAGGGATTCAGTGAACCCGAAGTGAAGCCTCGGAATCTATAACTAGTGTCACAGGTATGGTTCAAAGCATAGTCAGTAAGAAGAGCCAGTCTTCTTGTACTTAAGTCGGCATTGTGCCTTTTGTATTTAATTCCGATGCAATTTCTGTGTTTCACCGTCAATAAGAAGGTCCAAGGGATACAGTAAACCTGGAGTGAAGCATCGGAATCTGTAACTATTGTCACAGGAGTGGTTCAAAACATAGACAGTAGGAAGAGTCAGTCTTCTTGTACTTAAGTCGGCATTGTGCCTTTTTTATTTAATTCCCATGCAATTTCTGTGTTTTATCGTCAATACGAAGATCAGAGGGATACAGTAAACCTGAAGTGAAGCATCGGAATCTGTAACTAGTGTCACAGGAATGGTTCAAATCATAGACAGTAAGATGAGTCAGTCTTCTTGTACTTAAGTCGACATTATCCTTTTTTATTTAATTCCGATGCAATTTCTGTGTTTCATCGTCAATAAGAAGGTCCAAGGGATACAGTAAACCTAGAGTGAAACATCGGAATCTATAACTAGTGTCACAGCAATGGTTCAAATCATAGACAGTGGCAAGAGTCAGTGTTCTTGTACTTAAGTCGGCATTGTGCATTTTCTATTTAATTCCGAAGCAACTTCTGTCTTTCATCGTCAATAAGAAGGTCATAGGGATACAGTGAACCTGAAGTGAAGCCTCGGAATCTATAACTAGTGTCACAGGAATGGTTCAAAGCATAGTCAGTAAGAAGAGCCAGTTTTTTTGTACTTAAGTCGGCATTGTGGCTTTTGTATTTAATTCCGATGCAATTTCTGTGTTTCATCGTCAATAAGAAGATCCAAGGGATACAGTAAACATGGAGTGAAGCATCGGAATCTGTAACTAGTGTCACAGGAGTGGTTCAAAACATAATCAGTAAGAAGAGTCAGTCTTCTTGTACTTAAGTCGGCATTGTGTCTTTTGTATTTAATTCCGATGCAATTGCTGTGTATCATCGTCAATAAGAAAATCCAAGGGATACAGTAAACCTGGAGTGAAGCATCGGAATCTGTAACTAGTGTCACAGGAGTGGTTTAAAACATAGTCAGTAAGAAGAGTCAGTATCCTTTTACTTAAGTCGGCATTGTGCCTTTGTATTTAATTCCGATGCAATTTCATGTTTCATCTGCAATAAGATGGTCCTACGGATACAGTACACCTGAAGTGTAGCATCAGAGTCTGTAATTGGTGTCACAGGAATTGTTCAAAACATAGTCAGTAAGAAGAGTCAGTCTTCTTGTACTTATGTCGGCATTGTGCCTTTTGTATTTAATTCCGATGCAATTTCTGTGTTTCATCGTCAATAAGAAGGGCAGACGGATACAGTAAACCTGAAGTGAAGCACCGGAATCTATAACTAGTGTCACATGAATGGCTCAAAACATAGTCAGTAAGAAGTGTCAGTCTTCTTGTACTTAAGTCGCCATTGTGCCTTTTGTATTTAATTCCGATGCAATTTCTGTGTTTCATCGTCAATAAGAAGGTCCAGAGGATACAGTAAAGCTGGAGTGAAGCATAAGATCTATAACTCGTGTCACATGAATGGTTCAAAACATAGACAGTAAGAAGTGTCTGTCTTCTTGTACAAAATCCGGCATTGTGCCTTTTGTATTTAATTCCGATGCAATTTATGTGTTTCATCGTCAATAAGAAGGTCAGAGGGATACAGTAAACTTGAAGTGAAGCATCGGAATCTATAACTAGTGTCACAGGAATGGTTCAAAACATAGTCAGTAAGAAGAATCAGTCTTCTTGTACATAAGTCAGCATTGTGCCTTTTGTATTTAATTCCGATGCAATTTCTGTGTTTCATCGTCAATAAGAAGGTCTGTGGGATACAGTAAACCTGAAGTGAAGCATCGAAATCTATAACTAGTGTCACAGGAATGGTTCAAAACATAGACAGAAGAAGAGTCAGTCTTCTTGTACTTAAGTCGGCATTGTGCCATTTGTATTTAATTCCGATGCAATTTCATGTTTCATCTGAAATAAGATGGTCCTACGGATACAGTACACCTGAAGTGTAGCATCAGAGTCTGTAATTGGTGTCACAGGAATTGTTCAAAACATAGTCAGTAAGAAGAGTCAGTCTTCTTGTACTTATGTCGGCATTGTGCCTTTTGTATTTAATTCCGATGCAATTTCTGTGTTTCATCGTCAATAAGAAGGGCAGAGGGATACAGTAAACCTGAAGTGAAGCACCGGAATCTATAACTAGTGTCACATGAATGGTTCAAAACATAGACAGTAAGAAGAGTCAGTCTTCTTGTACTAAATCCGGCATTGTGCCTTTTGTATTTAATTCCGATGCAATTTATGTGTTTCATCGTCAATAAGAAGGTCAGAGGGATACAGTAAACTTGAAGTGAAGCATCGGAATCTATAACTAGTGTCACAGGAATGGTTCAAAACATAGTCAGTAAGAAGAGTCAGTCTTCTTGTACATAAGTCAGCATTGTGCCTTTTGTATTTAATTCCGATGCAATTTCTGTGTTTCATCGTCAATAAGAAGGTCTGTGGGATACAGTAAACCTGAAGTGAAGCATCGAAATCTATAACTAGTGTCACAGGAATGGTTCAAAACATAGACAGGAGAAGAGTCAGTCTTCTTGTACTTAAGTCGGCATTGTGCCATTTGTATTTAATTCCGATGCAATTTCATGTTTCATCTGCAATAAGATGGTCCTACGGATACAGTACACCTGAAGTGTAGCATCAGAGTCTGTAATTGGTGTCACAGGAATTGTTCAAAACATAGTCAGTAAGAAGAGTCAGTCTTCTTGTACTTATGTCGGCATTGTGCATTTTCTATTTAATTCCGAAGCAATTTCTGTGTTTCATCGTCAATAAGAAGGTCAAAGAGATACAGTGAACCTGAAGTGAAGACTCGGAATCTATAACTAGTGTCACAGGAATGGTTCAAAGCATAGTCAGTAAGAAGAGCCAGTCTTCTTGTACTTAAGTCGGCATTGTGCCTTTTGTATTTAATTCCAATGCAATTTCTGTGTTTCATCGTCAATAAGAAGATCCAAGGGATACAGTAAACCTGGAGTGAAGCATCAGAATCTGTAACTAGTGTCACAGGAGTAATTCAAAACATAGTCAGTAAGAAGAGTCAGTCTTCTTGCACTAAGTCCGCATTGTGCCTTTTGTATTTAATTCCGATGCAATTTCTGTGTTTCATCGTCAATAAGAAGATCCAAGGGATACTGTAAGCCTGGAGTGAAGCATCGGAATCTGTAACTAGTGTCACAGGAGTGGTTCAAAACATAGTCAGTAAGAAGAGTCAGTATCCTCGTACTTAAGTCGGCATTGTGCCTTTTGTATTTAATTCCGATACAATTTCTGTGATTCATCTTCAATAAGAAGGTCCTAAGGATACAGTACACCTGAAGTGAAGCATCAGAGTCTATAACTAGTGTCACAGGAATGGTTCAAAACATAGTCAGTAAGAAGAGTCAGTCTTCTTGTACTTAAGTCGGCATTGTGCCTTTTGTATTTAATTTTGATGCAATTTCTGTGTTTCATCGTCAATAAGAAGGTCCAAGAAATACAGTAAACATGAAGTGAAGCATCGGAATATATAACTAGTGTCACATGAATGGTTCAAATCATAGACAGTGGCTAGAGTAAGTGTTCTTGTACTTAAGTCGGCATTGTGCCTTTTGTATTTAATTCCGATGCAATTTCTGTGTTTCATCGTCAATAAGAACGTCCAAGGGATACATAAAACCTGAAGTGAAGCATCGAAATCTATAACTAGTATCACAGAAATGGTTCATATCATAGACAGTGAGCAGAGTCAGTCTTCTTGTACATAAGTCGGCATTGTGCAATTTGTATTTAATTCCGATGCAATTTCAGTGTTTCATCGTCAATAAGAAGGGCAGAGGGAAACAGTAAACCTGAAGTGAAGCATCGGAATCTATAACTAGTGTCACAGGAATAGTTCAAAATATAGACAGTAGGAAGAGTCAGTCTTCTTGTACTTAAGTCGGCATTGTGCATTTTCTATTTAATTCCGGTTCAATTTCATTGTTTCATCGTCAATAAGAAGGTCCAAGGGATACAGTAAACCTGGAGTGAAGCAAAAGATCTATAACTCGTGTCACATGAATGGTTCAAAACATCGACAGTAAGAAGACTCAGTCTTCTTGTACTTAATCCGGCATTGTGCCTTTTGTATTTAATTCCGATGCAATTTCTGTGTTTCATCGTCAATAAGAAGGTCTGTGGGATACAGTAAACCCGGAGTGAAGCATCAGAGTCTCTAACTAGTGTCACAGGTATGGTTCAAAACATAGTCAGTAAGAAGAGTCAATCTTCTTGTACTTAAGTCGGCATTGTGCCTTTTGTATTTAATTCCGATGCGATTTCTGTGCTTCATCGTCAATAAGAAAGTCCAAGGGATACAGTAAACCTGAAGTGAAGCATCGGAATCTATAACTAGTGTCACAGGAATGGTTCAAATCATAGACAGTGGCAAGAGTCAGTGTTCTTGTACTTAAGTCGGCATTGTGCTTTTTCTATTTAATTCCGAAGCAATGTCTGTGTTTCATCGTCAATAAGAAGGTCAAAGGGATACAGTGAACCTGAAGTGAAGCCTCGGAATCTATAACTAGTGTCACAGGAATGGTTCAAAGCATAGTCAGTAAGAAGAGCCAGTCTTCTTGTACTTAAGTCGGCATTGTGGCTTTTGTATTTAATTCCGATGCAATTTCTGTGTTTCATCGTCAATAAGAAGATCCAAGGGATACAGTAAACATGGAGTGAAGCATCGGAATCTGTGACTAGTGTCACAGGAGTGGTTCAAAACATAGTCAGTAAGAAGAGTCAGTCTTGTTGTACTTAATCCGGCATTGTGCCCTTTGTATTTAGTTCCGATGCAATTTATGTGTTTCATCGTCAATAAGAAGGTCAGAGGGATACAGTAAACTTGAAGGGAAGCATCGGAATCTATAACTAGTGTCACAGAAATGGTTTAAAACATAGACAGTAGGAAGAGTCAGTCTTCTTGTACTTAAGTCGGCATTGTGCCTTTTCTATTTAATTCCGATGCAATTTCTGTGTTTCATCGTCAATAAGAAGGTCCAAGGGATACAGTAAACCTGGAGTGAAGCATCGGATTCTGTAACTAGTGTCACAGGAATGGTTCAAAGCATAGTCAATAGGAAGAGCCAGTCTTCTTGTATTTAAGTCGGCATTGTGCCTTTTGTATCTAATTTCGATGCAATTTCTGTGTTTCATCGTCAATAAGAAGGTCCAATGGATACAGTAAACCTGGAGTGAAGCATCTTAATCTGTAACTAGTGTCACAGGAGTGGTTCAAAGCACAGTCAGTAAGAAGAGCCAGTCTTCTTGTACTTAAGTCGGCATTGTGCCTTTTGTATTTAATTTCGATGCAATTTCTGTGTTTCATCGTCAATAAGAACGTCCAAGGGATACAGAAAACCTGAAGTGAAGCATCGAAATCTATAACTAGTATCACAGAAATGGTTCAAATCATAGACAGTGAGCAGAGTCAGTCTTCTTGTACTTATGTCGGCATTGTGCAATTTGTATTTAATTCCGATCCAATTTCTGTGTTTCATCGTCAATACGAAGGGCAGAGGGAAACAGTAAACCTGAAGTGAAGCATCGGAATCTATAACCAGTGTCACAGGAATGGTTCAAAATATAGACAGTAGGAAGAGTCAGTCTTCTTGTACTTAAGTCGGCATTGTGCATTTTCTATTTCATTCCGGTGCAATTTCAGTGTTTCATCGTCATAAGAAGGTCCAAGGGATGCAGTGAACCTGAAGTGAAGCCTCGGAATCAATAACTAGTGTCACAGGAATGGTACAAAGCATAGTCAGTAAGAAGAGCCAGTCTTCTTGTATTTAAGTCGGCATTGTGCCTTTTGTATCTAATTTCGATGCAATTTCTGTGTTTCATCGTCAATAAGAAGGTCCAATGGATACAGTAAACCTGGAGTGAAGCATCTTAATCTGTAACTAGTGTCACAGAAGTGGTTCACAGCACAGTCAGTAACAAGAGCCAGTCTTCTTGTACTTAAGTCGGCATTGTGCCTTTTGTATTTAATTCCGATGCAATTTCTGTGTTTCATCGTCAATAAGAAGGTCCAAGGGATACAGTAAACCTGGAGTGAAGCATCAGATCTATAACTAGTGTCACAGGAGTGGTTGAAAACATAGTCAGTAAGAAGAGTCAGTCTTCTTGCACTAAGTCCGCATTGTGCCTTTTGTATTTAATTCCGATGCAATTTCTGTGTTTCATCGTCAATAAGAAGATCCAAGGGATACCGTAAGCCTGGAGTGAAGCATCGGAATCTGTAACTAGTGTCACAGGAGTGGTTCAAACCATAGTCAGTAAGAAGAGTCAGTATCCTCGTACTTAAGTCGGCATTGTGCCTTTTGTATTTAATTCCGATGCAATTTCTGTGATTGATCTTCAATAAGAAGGTCCTAAGGATACAGTACACCTGAAGTGAAGCATCAGAGTCTATAACTAGTGTCACAGGAATGGTTCAAAACATAGTCAGTAAGAAGACTCAGTCTTCTTGTACTTAAGTCGGCATTGTGCCTTTTGTATTTAATTTTGATGCAATTTCTGTGTTTCATCGTCAATAAGAAGGTCCAAGAGATACAGTAAACCTGAAGTGAAGCATCGGAATGTATAACTAGTGTCACATGAATGGTTCAAATCATAGACAGTGGCAAGGGTCAGTGTATTTGTACTTAAGTCGGCATTGTGCCTTTTGTAATTAATTCCGATGCAATTTCTGTGTTTCATCGTCAATATGAAGGGCAGAGGGAAACAGTAAACCTGAAGTGAAGCATCGGAATCTATAACTAGTGTCACAGGAATGGTTCAAAATATAGACAGTAGGAACAGTCAGTCTTCTTGTACTTAAGTCGGCATTGTGCATTTTCTATTTAATTCCGGTGCAATTTCAGTGTTTCATCGTCAATAAGAAGGTCCAAGGGATACAGTGAACCTGAAGTGAAGCCTCGGAATATATAACTAGTGACACAGGAATGGTTCAAAACATAGTCAGTAAGAAGAGTCAGTCTTCTTGTACATAAGTCGGCATTGTGCCAATTGTATTTAATTCCGATGCAATTTCTGTGTTTCTTCGTCAGTAAGAAGGTCTGTGGGATACAGTAAACCCGAAGTGAAGCATCAGAGTCTATAACTAGTGTCACAGGAATGGTTCAAAACATAGTCAGTAAGAAGAGTCAATCTTCTTGTACTTAAGTCGGCATTGTGCCTTTTGTATTTAATTTCGATGCAATTTCTGTGTTTCATCGTCAATAAGAAGGTCCAAGGGATACAGTAAACCTGGAGTGAAGCATCAGATCTAAAACTCGTGTCACATGAATGGTTCAAAACATCGACAGTAAGAAGAGTCAGTCTTCTTGTACTTATACCGGCATTGTGCCTTTTGTATTTAATTCCGATGCAATTTCTGTGTTTCATCGTCAATAAGAAGGTCAGAGGGATACAGTAAACTTGAAGTGAAGCAATGGAATCTATAACTAGTGTCACAGGAATGGTTCAATACATAGTCAGTAAGAAGAGTCAGTCTTCTTGTACATAAGTCGGCATTGTGCCAATTGTATTTAATTCCGATGCAATTTCTGTGTTTCATCGTCAATAAGAAGGTCTGTGGGATACAGTAAACCCGAAGTGAAGCATCAGAGTCTATAACTAGTGTCACAGGAATGGTTCAAAACATAGTCAGTAAGAAGAGTCAATCTTCTTGTACTTAAGTCGGCATTGTGCCTTTTGTATTTAATTCCGATGCAATTTCTGTGTTTCATCGTCAATAAGAAGATCCTAGGGATACAGTAAACGAGGAGTGAAGCATCGGAATCTGTAACTAGTGTCACAGGAGTGGTTCAAACATAGTCAGTAAGAAGAGTCAGTCTTCTTGTACTTAATCCGGCATTGTGCCTTTCGTATTTAGTTCCGATGAAATTTATATGTTTCATCGTCAATAAGATGGTCAGAGGGATACAGTAAACTTGAAGTGAAGCATCGGAATCTATAACTAGTGTCACAGGAATGGTTCAAAACATAGTCAGTAAGAAGAGTCAGTCTTCTTGTACATAAGTCAGCATTGTGCCTTTTGTATTTAATTCCGATGCAATATCTGTGTTTCATCGTCAGTAAGAAGGTCTGTGGGATACAGTAAACCTGAAGTGAAGCATCGAAATCTATAACTAGTGTCACAGGAAAGTTTCAAAACATAGACAGAAGAAGAGTCAGTCTTCTTGTACTTAAGTCGGCATTGTGCTATTTGTATTTAATTCCGATGCAATTTCTGTGTCTCATCGTCAATAAGAAGGTCAAAGAGATACAGTGAACCTGAAGTGAAGACTCGGAATCTATAACTAGTGTCACAGGAATGGTTCAAAGCATAGTCAGTAAGAAGAGCCAGTCTTCTTGTACTTAAGTCGGCATTGTGCCTTTTGTATTTAATCCCAATGCAATTTCTGTGTTTCATCGTCAATAAGAAGATCCAAGGGATACAGTAAACCTGGAGTGAAGCATCAGAATCTGTAACTAGTGTCACAGGAGTGGTTCAAAACATAGTCAGTAAGAAGAGTCAGTCTTCTTGAACTAAGTCCGCATTGTGCCTTTTGTATTTAATTCCGATGCAATTTCTGTGTTTCATCGTCAATAAGAAGATCCAAGGGATACCGTAAGCCTGGAGTGAAGCATCGGAATCTGTAAATAGTGTCACAGGAGTGGTTCAAAACATAGTCAGTAAGAAGAGTCAGTATCCTTGAACTTAAGTCGGCATTGTGCCTTTTGTATTTAATTCCGATGCAATTTCTGTGGATCATCTTCAATAAGAAGGTCCTAAGGATACAGACCACCTGAAGTGAAGCATCAGAGTCTATAACTAGTGTCACAGGAATGGTTCAAAACATAGTCAGTAAGAAGAGTCAGTCTTTTTGTACTTAAGTCGGCATTGTGTCTTTTGTATTTAATTTTGATGCAATTTCTGTGTTTCATCGTCAATAAGAAGGACCAAGAGATACAGTAAACCTGAAGTGAAGCATCGGAATCCATAACTAGTGTCACATGAATGGTTCAAATCATAGACAGTGGCAAGAGTCAGTGTACTTGTACTTAAGTCGGCATTGTGCCTTTTGTAATTAATTCCGATGCAATTTCTGTGTTTCATCGTCAATAAGAAGGTCAAAGAGATACAGTGAACCTGAAGTGAAGACTCGGAATCTATAACTAGTGTCACAGGAATGGTTCAAAGCATAGTCAGTAAGAAGAGCCAGTCTTCTTGTACTTAAGTCGGCATTGTGCCTTTTGTATTTAATTCCAATGCAATTTCTGTGTTTCATCGTCAATAAGAAGATCCAGGGGATACAGTAAACCTGGAGTGAAGCATCAGAATCTGTAACTAGTGTCACAGGAGTGGTTGAAAACATAGTCAGTAAGAAGAGTCAGTTTTCTTGCACTAAGTCCGCATTGTGCCTTTGGTATTTAATTCCGATGCAATTTCTGTGTTTCATCGTCAATAAGAAGATCCAAGGGATACCGTAAGCCTGGAGTGAAGCATCGGAATCTGTAACTAGTGTCACAGGAGTGGTTCAAAACATAGTCAGTAAGAAGAGTCAGTATCCTTGTACTTAAGTCGGCATTGTGCCTTTTGTATTTAATTCCGATGCAATTTCTGTGATTCATCTTCAATAAGAAGGTCCTAAGGATACAGTACACCTGAAGTGAAGCATCAGAGTCTATAACTAGTGTCACAGGAATGGTTCAAACATAGTCAGTAAGAAGACTCAGTCTTCTTGTACTTAAGCCGGCATTGTGCCTTTTGTATTTAATATTGATGCAATTTCTGTGTTTCATCGTCAATAAGAAGGTCCAAGAGATACAGTAATCCTGAAGTGAAGCATCGGAATCTATAACTAGTGTCACATGAATGGTTCAAATCATAGACAGTGGCAAGGGTCAGTGTATTTGTACTTAAGTCGGCATTGTGCCTTTTGTAATTAATTCCGATGCAATTTCTGTGTTTCATCGTCAATATGAAGGGCAGAGGGAAACAGTAAACCTGAAGTGAAGCATCGGAATCTATAACTAGTGTCACAGGAATGGTTCAAAATATAGACAGTAGGAAGAGTCAGTCTTCTTGTACATAAGTCGGCATTGTGCCAATTGTATTTAATTCCGATGCAATTTCTGTGTTTCATCGTCAATAAGAAGGTCTGTGGGATACAGTAAACCCGAAGTGAAGCATCAGAGTCTATAACTAGTGTCACAGGAATGGTTCAAAACATAGTCAGTAAGAAGAGTCAATCTTCTTGTACTTAAGTCGGCATTGTGCCTTTTGTATTTAATTCCGATGCAATTTCTGTGTTTCATCGTCAATAAGAAGATCCTAGGGATACAGTAAACGTGGAGTGAAGCATCGTAATCAGTAACTAGTGTCACAGGAGTGGTTCAAACATAGTCAGTAAGAAGAGTCAGTCTTCTTGCATTTAAGTCGTCATTGTGCCTTTTGTATTTAATTTCGATGCAATTTCTGTGTTTCATCGTCAATAAGAAGGTCCAAGGGATACAGTAAACCTGGAGTGAAGCATCAGATCTATAACTCGTGTCACATGAATGGTTCAAAACATCGACAGTAAGAAGAGTCAGTCTTCTTGTACTTATACCGGCATTGTGCCTTTTGTATTTAATTCCGATGCAATTTCTGTGTTTCATCGTCAATAAGAAGGTCAGAGGGATACAGTAAACTTGAAGTGAAGCAATGGAATCTATAACTAGTGTCACAGGAATGGTTCGAACATAGTCAGTAAGAAGAGTCAGTCTTCTTGAACTAAGTCCGCATTGTGCCTTTTGTATTTAATTCCGATGCAATTTCTGTGTTTCATCGTCAATAAGAAGATCCAAGGGATACCGTAAGCCTGGAGTGAAGCATCGGAATCTGTAAATAGTGTCACAGGAGTGGTTCAAAACATAGTCAGTAAGAAGAGTCAGTATCCTTGAACTTAAGTCGGCATTGTGCCTTTTGTATTTAATTCCGATGCAATTTCTGTGATTCATCTTCAATAAGAAGGTCCTAAGGATACAGACCACCTGAAGTGAAGCATCAGAGTCTATAACTAGTGTCACAGGAATGGTTCAAAACATAGTCAGTAAGAAGAGTCAGTCTTCTTGTACTTAAGTCGGCATTGTGTCTTTTGTATTTAATTTTGATGCAATTTCTGTGTTTCATCGTCAATAAGAAGGACCATGAGATACAGTAAACCTGAAGTGAAGCATCGGAATCCATAACTAGTGTCACATGAATGGTTCAAATCATAGACAGTGGCAAGAGTCAGTGTACTTGTACTTAAGTCGGCATTGTGCCTTTTGTAATTAATTCCGATGCAATTTCTGTGTTTCATCGTCAATATGAAGGGCAGAGGGAAACAGTAAACCTGAAGTGAAGCATCGGAATCTATAACTAGTGTCACAGGAATGGTTCAAATCATAGACAGTGGCAAGAGTCAATGTACTTGTACTTAAGTCGGCGTTGTGCCTTTTGTAATTAATTCCGATGCAATTTCTGTGTTTCATCGTCAATAAGAAGGTCAAAGAGATACAGTGAACCTGAAGTGAAGACTCGGAATCTATAACTAGTGTCACAGGAATGGTTCAAAGCATAGTCAGTAAGAAGAGCCAGTCTTCTTGTACTTAAGTCGGCATTGTGCCTTTTGTATTTAATTCCAATGCAATTTCTGTGTTTCATCGTCAATAAGAAGATCCAGGGGATACAGTAAACCTGGAGTGAAGCATCATAATCTGTAACTAGTGTCACAGGAGTGGTTGAAAACATAGTCAGTAAGAAGAGTCAGTCTTCTTGCACTAAGTCCGCATTGTGCCTTTGGTATTTAATTCCGATGCAATTTCTGTGTTTCATCGTCAATAAGAAGATCCAAGGGATACCGTAAGCCTGGAGTGAAGCATCGGAATCTGTAACTAGTGTCACAGGAGTGGTTCAAAACATAGTCAGTAAGAAGAGTCAGTATCCTTGTACTTAAGTCGGCATTGTGCCTTTTGTATTTAATTCCGATGCAATTTCTGTGATTCATCTTCAATAAGAAGGTCCTAAGGATACAGTACACCTGAAGTGAAGCATCAGAGTCTATAACTAGTGTCACAGGAATGGTTCAAACATAGTCAGTAAGAAGACTCAGTCTTCTTGTACTTAAGCCGGCATTGTGCCTTTTGTATTTAATATTGATGCAATTTCTGTGTTTCATCGTCAATAAGAAGGTCCAAGAGATACAGTAAACCTGAAGTGAAGCATCGGAATCTATAACTAGTGTCACAGGAATGGTTCAAAGCATAGTCAGTAAGAAGCGTCAATCTTCTTGTACTTAAGTCGGCATTGTGCCTTTTGTATTTAATTCCGATACAATTTCTGTGTTTCATCGTCAATAAGAAGATCCTAGGGATACAGTAAACGTGGAGTGAAGCATCGGAATCAGTAACTAGTGTCACAGGAGTGGTTCAAACATAGTCAGTAAGAAGAGTCAGTCTTCTTGCATTTAAGTCGTCATTGTGCCTTTTGTATTTAATTTCGATGCAATTTCTGTGTTTCATCGTCAATAAGAAGGTCCAACGGATACAGTAAACCTGGAGTGAAGCATCAGATCTATAACTCGTGTCACATGAATGGTTCAAAACATCGACAGTAAGAAGAGTCAGTCTTCTTGTACTTATACCGGCATTGTGCCTTTTGTATTTAATTCCGATGCAATTTCTGTGTTTCATCGTCAATAAGAAGGTCAGAGGGATACAGTAAACTTGAAGTGAAGCAATGGAATCTATAACTAGTGTCACAGGAATGGTTCAAAACATAGTCAGTAAGAAGAGTCAGTCTTCTTGTACATAAGTCGGCATTGTGCCAATTGTATTTAATTCCGATGCAATTTCTGTGTTTCATCGTCAATAAGAAGGTCTGTGGGATACAGTAAACCCGAAGTGAAGCATCAGAGTCTATAACTAGTGTCACAGGAATGGTTCAAAACATAGTCAGTAAGAAGAGTCAATCTTCTTGTACTTAAGTCGGCATTGTGCCTTTTGTATTTAATTCCGATGCAATTTCTGTGTTTCATCGTCAATAAGAAGATCCTAGGGATACAGTAAACGTGGAGTGAAGCATCGGAATCTGTAACTAGTGTCACAGGAGTGGTTCAAACATAGTCAGTAAGAAGAGTCAGTCTTCTTGCATTGAAGTCGTCATTGTGCCTTTTGTATTTAATTTCGATGCAATTTCTGTGTTTCATCGTCAATAAGAAGGTCCAAGGGATACAGTAAACCTGGAGTGAAGCATCAGATCTATAACTCGTGTCACATGAATGGTTCAAAACATCGACAGTAAGATGAGTCAGTCTTCTTGTACTTATACCGGCATTGTGCCTTTTGTATTTAATTCCGATGCAATTTCTGTGTTTCATCGTCAATAAGAAGGTCAGAGGGATACAGTAAACTTGAAGTGAAGCAATGGAATCTATAACTAGTGTCACAGGAATGGTTCAAACATAGTCAGTAAGATGAGTCAGTCTTCTTGTACATAAGTCGGCATTGTGCCAATTGTATTTAATTCCGATGCAATTTCTATGTTTCATCGTCAATAAGAAGGTCAGAGGGATACAGTAAACGTGGAGTGAAGGATCGGAATCTGTAACTAGTGTCACAGGAGTGGTTCAAACATAGTCAGTAAGAAGAGTCAGTCTTCTTGTACTTAATCCGGCATTGTGCCTTTCGTATTTAGTTCCGATGCAATTTATGTGTTTCATCGTCAATAAGATGGTCAGAGGGATACAGTAAACTTGAAGTGAAGCATCGGAATCTATAACTAGTGTCACAGAAATGTTTCAAATCATAGTCAGTAAGAAGAGTCAGTCTTCTTGAACTTAAGTCGGCATTGTGCCTTTTGTATTTAATTTTGATGCAATTTCTGTGTTTCATCGTCAATAAGAAGGTCCAAGAGATACAGTAAACCTGAAGTGAAGCATCGGAATCTATAACTAGTGTCACATGAATGGTTCAAATCATAGACAGTGGCAAGGGTCAGTGTATTTGTACGTAAGTCGGCATTGTGCCTTTTGTAATTAATTCCGATGCAATTTCTGTGTTTCATCGTCAATATGAAGGGCAGAGGGAAACAGTAAACCTGAAGTGAAGCATCGGAATCTATAACTAGTGTCACAGGAATGGTTCAAAATATAGACAGTAGGAACAGTCAGTCTTCTTGTACTTAAGTCGGCATTGTGCATTTTCTATTTAATTCCGGTGCAATTTCAGTGTTTCATCGTCAATAAGAAAGTCCAAGGGATACAGTGAACCTGAAGTGAAGCCTCGGAATATATAACTAGTGACACAGGAATGGTTCAAAACATAGTCAGTAAGAAGAGTCAGTCTTCTTGTACATAAGTCGGCATTGTGCCAATTGTATTTAATTCCGATGCAATTTCTGTGTTTCATCGTAAATAAGAAGGTCTGTGGGATACAGTAAACCCGAAGTGAAGCATCAGAGTCTATAACTAGTGTCACAGGAATGGTTCAAAACATAGTCAGTAAGAAGCGTCAATCTTCTTGTACTTAAGTCGGCATTGTGCCTTTTGTATTTAATTCCGATGCAATTTCTGTGTTTCATCGTCAATAAGAAGATCCTAGGGATACAGTAAACGTGGAGTGTAGCATCGGAATCAGTAACTAGTGTCACAGGAGTGGTTCAAACATAGTCAGTAAGAAGAGTCAGTCTTCTTGCATTTAAGTCGTCATTGTGCCTTTTGTATTTAATTTCGATGCAATTTCTGTGTTTCATCGTCAATAAGAAGGTCCAACGGATACAGTAAACCTGGAGTGAAGCATCAGATCTATAACTCGTGTCACATGAATGGTTCAAAACATCGACAGTAAGAAGAGTCAGTCTTCTTGTACTTATACCGGCATTGTGCCTTTTGTATTTAATTCCGATGCAATTTCTGTGTTTCATCGTCAATAAGAAGGTCAGAGGGATACAGTAAACTTGAAGTGAAGCAATGGAATCTATAACTAGTGTCACAGGAATGGTTCAAAACATAGTCAGTAAGAAGAGTCAGTCTTCTTGTACATAAGTCGGCATTGTGCCAATTGTATTTAATTCCGATGCAATTTCTGTGTTTCATCGTCAATAAGAAGGTCTGTGGGATACAGTAAACCCGAAGTGAAGCATCAGAGTCTATAACTAGTGTCACAGGAATGGTTCAAAACATAGTCAGTAAGAAGAGTCAATCTTCTTGTACTTAAGTCGGCATTGTGCCTTTTGTATTTAATTCCGATGCAATTTCTGTGTTTCATCGTCAATAAGAAGATCCTAGGGATACAGTAAACGTGGAGTGAAGCATCGGAATCTGTAACTAGTGTCACAGGAGTGGTTCAAACATAGTCAGTAAGAAGAGTCAGTCTTCTTGTACTTAATCCGGCATTGTGCCTTTCGTATTTAGTTCCGATGCAATTTATGTGTTTCATCGTCAATAAGATGGTCAGAGGGATACAGTAAACTTGAAGTGAAGCATCGGAATCTATAACTAGTGTCACAGGAATGGTTCAAAACATAGTCAGTTAGAAGAGTCAGTCTTCTTGTACATAAGTCAGCATTGTGCCTTTTGTATTTAATTCCGATGCAATATCTGTGTTTCATCGTCAATAAGAAGGTCTGTGGGATACAGTAAACCTGAAGTGAAGCATCGAAATCTATAACTAGTGTCACAGGAAAGTTTCAAAACATAGACAGAAGAAGGGTCAGTCTTCTTGTACTTAAGTCGGCATTGTGCGATTTGTATTTAATTCCGATGCAATTTCTGTGTTTCATCGTCAATAAGAAGGTCAAAGAGATACAGTGAACCTGAAGTGAAGACTCGGAATCTATAACTAGTGTCACAGGAATGGTTCAAAGCATAGTCAGTAAGAAGAGCCAGTCTTCTTGTACTTAAGTCGGCATTGTGCCTTTTGTATTTAATCCCAATGCAATTTCTGTGTTTCATCGTCAATAAGAAGATCCAAGGGATACAGTAAACCTGGAGTGAAGCATCAGAATCTGTAACTAGTGTCACAGGAGTGGTTCAAAAACATAGTCAGTAAGAAGAGTCAGTCTTCTTGAACTAAGTCCGCATTGTGCCTTTTGTATTTAATTCCGATGCAATTTCTGTGTTTCATCGTCAATAAGAAGATCCAAGGGATACCGTAAGCCTGGAGTGAAGCATCGGAATCTGTAAATAGTGTCACAGGAGTGGTTCTAAAACATAGTCAGTAAGAAGAGTCAGTATCCTTGAACTTAAGTCGGCATTGTGCCTTTTGTATTTAATTCCGATGCAATTTCTGTGATTCATCTTCAATAAGAAGGTCCTAAGGATACAGACCACCTAAAGTGAAGTATCAGAGTCTATAACTAGTGTCACAGGAATGGTTCAAATCATAGTCAGTAAGAAGAGTCAGTCTTCTTGTACTTAAGTCGGCATTGTGTCTTTTGTATTTAATTTTTGATGCAATTTCTGTGTTTGATCGTCAATAAGAAGGTCCAAGAGATACAGTAAACCTGAAGTGAAGCATCGGAATCTATAACTAGTGTCACATGAATGGTTTCAAAAAACATCGACAGTAAGAAGAGTCAGTCTTCTTGTACTTAATCCGGCATTGTGCCTTTTGTATTTAATTCCGATGCAATTTCTGTGTTTCATCGTCAATAAGAAGGTCAGAGGGATATAGTAAACTTGAAGTGAAGCATCGGAACCTATAACTAGTGTCACAGGAATGGTTCAAAACATAGTCAGTAAGAAGAGTCAGTCTTCTTGTACATAAGTCGGCATGTGCCTATTGTATTTAATTCCGATGCAATTGCTGTGCTTCATCGTCAATAAGAAGGTCTCTGGGATACAGTAAAACCCGAAGTGAAGCATCGAAATCAATAACTAGTGTCACAGGAGATGGTTCAAAACAGAGAAAGAAGAAGAGTCATCCTTCTTGTACTTAAGTCAGCAATCTGCCATTTGTATTTAATTCCGTTGCAATTTCTGTGTTTCAGCGTCAATACGAAGGGCAGAGGGATACAGTAAACCTGAAGTGAAGTATCGGGAATCCATAACTAGTGTCACAGGAATGGTTCAAAACATTGACAGTAGGAAGAGTCAGTCTTCTTGTACTTAAGTCGGCATTGTGCCTTTTCTATTTAATTCCGATGCAATCTCTGTGTTTCATCGTCAATAAGAAGGTCCAAGGGGATATAGTAAACTTGGAGTGAAGCGTCGGAATCTGTAACTAGTGTCACAGGAATGGTTCAAATCATAGACAGTAAGATGAGTCAGTCTTCTTGTACTTAAGTCGACATTGTTCCTTTTTTTATTTAAATCCGATGCAATTTCTGTGTTTCATCGTCAATAAGAAGGTCCAAGGGATACAGTAAACCTAGAGTGAAGCATCGGAATCTATAAGTAGTGTCAAAAGGAATGGTTCAAAACATACACAGCAAGCCGAGTCAGTCTTCTTGTACTTAATTCGGCATTGTGCCATTTGTATTTAATTCCGACGCAATTTCTGTGTTTCATCGTCAATAAGAACGTCAGAGGGATACAGTAAACCTGAAGTGAAGCATCGAAATCTATAACTAGTGTCACAGGAATGGTTCAAAACATAGACAGAAGAAGAATCAGTCTTCTTGTACTTAAGTCGGCATTGTGCCATTTGTATTTAATTCCGTTGCAATTTTGTGTTTCAGCGTCAATAAGAAGGGCAGAGGGATACAGTAAACCTGAAGTGAAGCATCGTAATCTATAACTATTGTCACAGGAATGGTTCAAAACATAGACAGTAGGAAGAGTCAGTCTTCTTGTACTTAAGTCGTCATTGTGCCTTTTCTATTTAATTCCGATGCAATTTCTGTGTTTCATCGTCGATAAGAAGGTCCAAGGGATACAGTAAACCTGAAGTGAAGTATCGGAATCTATAACTAGTGTCACGGGAATGGTTCAAATCATAGACAGTGGCAAGAGTCAGTGTTCTTGTACTTAGGTCGGCATTGTGCATTTTCTATTTAATTTCGAAGCAATTTCTGTGTTTCACCGTCAATAAGAAGGTCAAAGTGATACAGTGAACCTGAAGTGAAGCCTCGGAATCTATAACTAGTGTCACAGGAATGGTTCAAAGCATATTCAGTAAGAAGAGCCAGTGATCTTGTATTTAAGTCGGCATTGTGCCTTTTGTATTTAATTCCGATGCAATTTCTGTGTTTCATCGTCAATAAGAAGATCCAAGGGATACAGTAAACCTGGAGTGAAGCATCGGAATCTGTAACTAGTGTCACAGGAGTGGTTCAAAACATAGTCAGTTAGAAGAGTCAGTCTTCTTGTACTTAAGTCGGCAATGTGCCCTTTGGTATTTAATTACGATGCAATTTCTGTGTTTCATCGTCAATAAGAAGGTCCAAGGGATACAGTAAACCTGGAGTGAAGCATCTTAATCTGTAACTAGTGTCACAGGAGTGGTTCAAAGCACAGTCAGTAAGAAGAGCCAGTCTTCTTGTACCTTACGTCGGCGTTGTGCCTTTTGTATTTAATTCCGATGAAATTTCTGTGTTTCATTGTCAATAAGAAGGTCCAAGGGATACAGTAAACCTGGAGTGAAGCATCAGATCTATAACTCGTGTCACATGAATGGTTCAAAACATCGACATTAAGAAGAGTCCGTCTTCTTGTACTTAATCCGGCATTGTGCCATTTGTATTTAATTCCGATGCAATTTCTGTGTTTCTTCGTCAATAAGAAGGTCAGAGGGATACAGTAAACTTGAAGTGAAGCATCGGAATCTATAACTAGTGTCACAGGAATGGTTCAAACATAGTCAGTAAGAAGAGTCAGTCTTCTTGCACATAAGTCGGCATTGTGCCTTTTGTATTTAATTCCGATGGCAATTTCTTTGTTTCATCGTTAATAAGAAGGTCTGTGGGATACAGTAACCCGAAGTGAAGCATCGAAATCAATAACTAGTGTCACAGGAATGGTTCAAAACATAGACAGCAGAAGAGCCATCCCTTCTTGTACTTAAGTCGGCAATGTGCCATTTGTATTTAATATTCCGTTGCAATTTCTGTGTTTTCAGCGTCAATAAGAAGGGCAGAGGGATACAGTAAACCTGAAGTGAAGCATTGGAATCTATAACTAGTGTCACAGGAATGGTTCAAAACATTGACAGTAGGAAGAGTCAGTCTTCTTGTACTTAAGTCGGCATTGTGCCTTTTCTATTTAATTCCGATGCAATTTCTGTGTTTCATCGTCAATAAGAAGGTCCAAGGAATACAGTAAACCTAGAGTGAAGCATCGGAATCTATAACTACTGTCAAAGGAATGGTTCAAAACATAGACAGCAAGACGAGTCAGTCTTCTTGTACTTAATTCGGCATTGTGCCACTTGTATGTAATTCCGACGCAATTTCTGTGTTTCATCGTCAATAAGCACGTCAGAGGGATACAGTAAACCTGAAGTGAAGCATCGAAATCTATAACTAGTGTCACAGAAATGGTTCACAACATTGACAGAAAAAGAGTCAGTCTTCTTGTACTTAAGTCGGCATTGTGCCATTTGTATTTAATCCCGTTCCAATTTCTGTGCTTCAGCGTCAATAAGAAGGGCAGAGGGATACAGTAAACCTGAAGTGAAGCATCGTAATCTATAACTAGTGTCACAGGAATGGTTCAAATCATAGACAGTGGCAAGAGTAAGTGTTCTTGTACTTAAGTCGGCATTGTGCATTTTCTATTTAATTCCGAAGCAATTTCTGTGTTTCATCGTCAATAAGAAGGTCAAAGGGATACAGTGAACCTGAAGTGAAGCCTCGGTATCTATAACTAGTGTCACAGGATGGGTCAAAGCATAGTCAGTAAGAGGAGCCAGTCATCTTGTATTTAAGTCGGCATTGTGCCTTTGTATTTAATTCCGATGCAATTTCTGTGTTTCATCGTCAATAAGAAGAACCAAGGGATCCAGGAAACCTGAAGTGAAGCACCAGAATAAATAACTAGTGTCACACGAGTGGTTTCAAACATAGTCAGTAAGAAGGAGTCAGTCTTCTTGTACTTAAGTCGGCATTGTGCCCTTTGCATTTAATTCCGATGCAATTTCTGTGTTTCATCGTCAATAAGAAGATTCAAGGGATACAGTAAACCTGGAGTGAAGCATCGGAATCTGTAACTAGTGTCACACGAGTGGTTCAAAACATAGTCAGTAAAAAGAGTCAGTATCCTTGTACTGAAGTCGGCAATTGTGTATTTTGTAGTTCATTCCGATGCAATTTCTGTGTTTCATCTTCAATAAGAAGCTCCTAAGGATACAGTACACCTGAAGTGAAGCATCAGAGTCAATAACTAGTGTCACAGGAATGGTTCAAAACATAGACAGTAAGTAGAGTCAGTCTTCTTGTACTTAATTCGGCATTGTGCCTTTTTTATTTAATTCCGATGCAATTTCTGTGTTTCATCGTCAATAAGAAGGTCCAAGGGATACAGTAAACCTGGAGTGAAGCATCGGAATCTATAACTAGTGTCACAGGAGTGGTTCAAATCATAGACAGTAAGAAGAGTCAGTTTTCTTGTACTTAAGTGGGCATTGTGTCTTTTGTATTTAATTCCGATGAAATTTCTGTGATTCATCGTCAATACGAAGGGTAGAGGGATACAGTAAATCTGAAGTGAGGCATCGGAATCTATAACTAGTGTCACAGGAATGGTTCACAAACATAGTCAGTAAGAAGAGTCAGTCTTCTTGTACTAAGTCGGCATTGTGCCTTTTGTATTTAATTCCGATGCAATTTCTATGTTTCATCGTCAATAAGGAAGATCCAAGGGGTACAGTAAACCTGAAGTGAAGCATCAGAATCTATAACTAGTGTCACAGGAATGGTTCAAAACATAGTCAGTAAGAAGAGTCAGTCTACTTGTACTTAAGTCGGCATTGTGCCTTTTGTATTTATTTCCGATGCAATTTCTCGGTTGTTTCATCGTCAAAAAGAAGGTCCTAGGGATACAGTAAACCTGAAGTGAACCACCGGAATCTATAACTAGTGTCACATGAATGGTTTACAGCATAGTCAGTAAGAAGAGTCAGTCTTCTTGTACTTAAGTCGCCATTGTGATTTTTGTATTTAATTCCGATGCAATTTCTGTGTTTCATCGTCAATAAGAAGGTCCAAGGGAGACAGTAAACCTGGAGTGAAGCATCGAAATCTATTACTAGTGTCACGTGAATGGTTCAAAACATAGACAGTAAGATGAGTCAGTCTTCTTGTACTTAATTCGGCATTGTCCCTTTTGTATTTAATTCCGATGCAATTTTTGTGTTTCATCGTAAATAAGAAGGTCCGAGGGATACAGTAAACCTGAAGTGAAGCACCGGAATCTATAAGTAGTGTTACAGGAATGGTTCAAAAACATAGTCAGTAAGGAGAGTCAGTCTCCTTGTACTTAAGGCGGCATTGTGCCTTTTGTATTTAATTCCGATGCAATTTCGGTGTTTCATTGTCAATAAGGAGGTCCAAGGGATACAGTAAACCAGGAGTGAAGCATCGGAATCTATAACTAGTGTCACAGGAATGGTTCAAAACATAGTCAGTAAGAAGAGTCAGTCTTCTTGTACATAAGACGGCATTGTGCCTTTTGTATTTGATTCCGATGCAATTTTTGTGTTTCATCCTCAATACGAAGGTCCAAGGTATACAGTAAACCGGGAGTGAAGCATCGGAATCTATAACTAGTGTCACAGGAATGGTTCAAAACTTAGTCAGTAAGAAGAGTCAGTCTTCTTGCACTTAAGTCGGCATTGTGCCTTTAGTATTAATTCCGATGCAATTTCTGAGTTTCATCGTCAATAAGAAGGTCCAAGGGATACAGTAAACCTAGTGTGAAGCATCAGGAATCTATAACTAGTGTCACAGGAATGAATCAAGACATAGTCAGTAAGAAGAGTCAGTATTCTTGTACTTCAGTCGGCATTGTGAATTTTGTATTTAATTCCGATTTCATTTCTGTGTTTCATCGTCAACAAGAAGGTCCAAGGGATACAGTAAGACCTGGAGTGAAGCATCGGAATCTATAACTAATGTCACAGGAATGGTTCAAAGCATAGACAGTAAGTAGAGTCAGTTTTCTTGTACTTAAGTGGGCATTGTGTCATTTGTATTTAATTCCGATGCAATTTCTGTGTATCATCGTCAATAAGAAGATCCAAGGGATATAGTAAACCTGGAATGAAGCATTTGAAACTATAACTAGTGTCACAGGAAATGGTTCAAATCATAGACAGTAAGTAGAGTCAGTCTTCTTGTACTTAATTCGGCATTGTGCCTTTTTTATTTAATTCCGATGCAATTTCTATGTTTCATCGTCAATAAGATGGTCCAAGGGATACAGTAAACCTGGAGTGAAGCATCGGAATCTATAACTAGTGTCACAGGAATGGTTCAAAGCAGTAGACAGTAAGAAGGAGTCAGTTTTCTCTTGTACTTAAGTGGGCATTGTGTCTTTTGTATTTAATTCCGATAAAATTTCTGTGTTTTAATCGTCAATAAGAAGGTCAGGGGGGATACAGTAAATCTGTAGTCAAAGCATCGGAATCTATAACTAGTGTCACAGGAATGGTTCAAATCATAGTCAGTAAGAAGAGTCAGTCTTCTTGTCTTAAGGTCGGCATTGTGCCTTTTGTATTTAATTCCGATGCAATTTCTATGTTTCATCGTCAATAAGAAGATCCAAGGGGTACAGTAAACCTGAAGTGAAGCATCAGAATCTATAACTAGTGTCACAGAATGGTTCAAAAACGTAGTCAGTAAGAGAGTCAGTCTTCTTGTACTTAAGTCGCCATTGTGCCTTTTGTATTTAATTCCGATGCAATTTCTGTGTTCATCGTCAATAAGAAGGTCCAAGGGAGACAGTAAACCTGGAGTGAAGCATCGAAATCTATAACTAGTGTCACATGAATGGTTCAAGGGCATAGACAGTAAGATGAGTCAGTCTTCTTGTACTTAATTCGGCATTGTCCCTTTTGTATTTAATTCCGATGCAATTTCTATGTTTCATCGTCAATAAGAAGATCAGAGGGATACAGTAAACCTGAAGTGAGGCATCGGAATCTATAACTAGTGTCACAGGAATGGTTCAAAGCATAGTCAGTAAGAAAGAGTCGGTCTTCTTGTACTTAAGTCGGCATTGTGCCATTTGTATTTAATTCCGATGCAATTTCTGTGTTTCATCGTCAATAAGAAGGTCCAAGGGGTACAGTAAACCTGGAGTGAAGCATCGGAATCTATAACTAGTGACACAGGGATGGTTCAAAACATAGACAGTAAGAAGAGTCGGTATTCTTGTACTTAAGTCGGCATTGTGCCTTTTGTATTTAATTCCGATGCAATATTTGTGTTTCATCGTCTATAAGGAGGTCCGAGGGATACAGTAAACCTGAAGTGAAGCACCGGAATCTATAAGTAGTGTTACAGGAATGGTTCAAAACATAGTCAGTAAGTAGAGTCAGTCTCCTTGTACTTAAGTCGGCATTGTGCCTTTTGTATTTAATTCCGATGCAATTTCTGTGTTTCATTGTCAATAAGGAAGTCCAAGGGATACAGTAAACCAGGAGTGAAGCATCGGAAACTATAACTAGTGTCACAGGAATGGTTCAAAACTTAGTCAGTAAGAAGAGTCAGTGTTCTTGTACTTAAGTCGGCATTGTGCCTTTTGTATTTAATTCCGATGCAATTTTTGTGCTTCATCCTCAATACGAAGGTCCAAGGGATACAGTAAACCGGGAGTGAAGCATCGGAATCTATAACTAGTGTCACAGGAATGGTTCAAAACTTAGTCGGTAAGAAGAGTCAGTCTTTTTGGACAGAAGAAGTCGGCATTGTGCCTTTGGTATTTAATTCCGATGCAATTTCTGTGTTTTATCGTCAATAAGAAGGTCCAAGGGATACAGTAAACTTGGAGTGAAGCATCAGAATCTATAACTAGTGTCACAGGAATGAATCAAAACATAGTCAGTAAGAAGAGTCAGTTTTCTTGTACTTCAGTCGGCATTGTGCCTTTTGTATTTGATTCCGATGCAATTTCTGTGTTTCATCGTCAACAAGAAGGTCCAAGGGATACAGTAAACCTGAGGTGAAGTATCGGAATCTATAACTAGTGTCACAGGAATGGTTCAAAACATAGACAGTAGGAAGAGTCAGTCTTCTTGTACTTAAGTCGGCATTGTGAGTTTTGTTTTTAATTCCAATGCATTTTCTGTGTTTCATCGTCAATAAGAAGGTCAGAGGGATACAGTAGACCTGAAGTGAAGCATCGGAATCTATAACTAGTGTCACAGGAATGGTTCAAAGCATAAACAGAAGGAAGAGTCAGTCTTATTGTACTTAAGTTGGCATTGTGCCTTTTGTATTTTATTCCGATGCAATTTCTGTGTTTCATCGTCAATAAGAAGGTCTGAGGGAAACAGTAAAGCTGAAGTGTTGCATCGGAATCTATAACTAGTGTCACAGGAATGGTACAAACATAGACAGTGAGAAGAGTCAGTCTTCTTGTACTTAAGTCGGCATTGTGCATTTAGTATTTAATTCCGATGCAATTTCTGTGTTTCATCGTCAATATAAAAGGTCAGAGGGATACAGTAAACCTGAAGTGAAGCATCGGAATCTAAAACTAGTGTCACAGGAATGGTTCAAATCATAGACAGTAGGAAAAGTCAGTCTTCTTTTACTTAAGTCAGCATTGTGTCTTTTGTATTTAATTCCGTTGCAATTTCTGTGTTTCATCGTCAATAAGAAGGTCAGAGGGATACAGTAAACCTGAAGTGAAGCATCGGAATCTATAACAAGTGTCACAGGAATGGTAAAAACATAGAAAGTAGGAAGAGTCAGTCTCCTTGTACTTAAGTCGGCATTGTGCTTTCTCTATTTAATTCCGATGCAATTTCTGTGTTTCATCGTCAATAAGAAGGTCCAAGGGATACAGTAAACCTAGAGTGAAGCATCGGAAACTATTACTAGTGTCACAGGAATGTTTCAAAACATAGACATTACGCAGAGTAAGTCTTCTTGTACTTAATTCGTTATTGTGCATTTTGTATTTAATTCCGACGCAATTTCTGTATTTCATCGTCAATAAGAACGTCAGAGGGATACAGTAAATCTCAAGTGAAGCATCGGAATCTATAACTAGTGTCACAGGAATGGTTCAAATCATAGTCAGTAAGAAGAGTCAGTCTTCCAGTACTAAAGTCGGCATTGTGCCTTCTGTGTTTCATCGTTAATAAGAAGGTCAGAGGGATACAGTAGACCTGAAGTGAAGCATCGGAATCTATAACTAGTGTCACAGGAATGGTTCAATACATAGTCAGTAAGAAGAGTCAGTCAACTTGTACTTAAGTCGGCATTGTGCCTTCTGTATTTATTTCCGATGTAATTTCGGTGTTTCATCGTCAAAAAGAAGGTCCTAGGGATACAGTAAACCTGAAGTGAAGCACCGGAATCTATATCTAGTGTCACAAGAATGGTTTAAAGCATAGTCAGTAAGAAGAGTCAGTCTTCTTGTACTTAAGTCACCATTGTGCCTTTTGTATTTAATTCCAATGCAATTTCTGTGTTCCATCGCCAATAAGAAGGTCCAAGGGAGACAGTAAACCTGGAGTGAAGCATCGAAATCTATAACTAGTGTCACATGAATGGTTCAAAACATAGACAGTTAGATGAGTCAGTCTTCTTGTACTTAATTCGGCATTGTCCCTTTTGTATTTAATTCCGATGCAATTTCTGTGTTTCATCGTCAATAAGAAGGTCAGAGGGATACAGTAAACCTGAAGTGAGGCATCGGAATCTAAAACTAGTGTCACAGGAATGGTTCAAAACATAGTCAGTAAGAAGAGTCAGTCTTCTTGTACTTTAGTCGGCATTGTGCCTTTTGTATTTAATCCTGATGCAATTTCTGAGTTTCATCGTCAATAAGAAGGTCCAAGGGGTACAGTAAACCTGGAGTGAAGCTTCGGAATCTATAACTAGTGACACAGGGATGGTTCAAAACATAGACAGTAAGAAGAGTCAGTCTTCTTGAACTTAAGTCGGCATTGTGCCTTTGGTATTTAATTCCGATGCAATTTCTGTGTTTCATCGTCAATAAGAAGGTCCAAGGGATACAGTAAACCTGGAGTGAAGCATCAGAATCTATAACTAGTGTCACAGGAATGAATCAAAGCATAGTCAGCAAGAAGAGTCAATTTTCTTGTACTTCAGTCGGCATTGTGCCTTTTGTATTTAATTCCGATGCAATTTCTGTGTTTCATCGACAACAAGAAGGTCTAAGGGATACAGTAAACCTGAAGTGAAGTATTGGAATCTATAACTAGTGTCACAGGAATGGTTCAAAACATAGACAGTAGGAAGAGTCAGTCTTCTTGTACTTAAGTCTGCATTGTGCCTTTTCTATTTAATTCCGATGCAATTTCTGTGTATCATCGTCAATAAGAAGGTCCAAGGGATACAGTAATCTGGGAGTGAAGCAGCGGAATCTATAACTAGTGTCACAGGAATGGTTCAAAACATTAACAGTAGGAAGAGTCAGTCTTCTTGTACTTAAGTCGGCATTGTGCCTTTTGTATTTAATTCCGATGCAATTTCTGTGTTTCATCGTCAATAAGAAGGTCAGAGGGATACAGTAGACCTGAAGTGAAGGATCGGAATCTATAACTAGTGTCACAGGAATGGTTCAAAACATAGACAGTAGGAAGAGTCAGTCTTATTGTACTTAAGTTGGCATTGTGCCTTTTGTATTTTATTCCGATGCAATTTCTGTGTTTCATCGTCAATAAGAAGGTCTGAGGGAAACAGTAATCCTGAAGTGAAGCATCGGATTCTATAACTAGTGTCACAGGAATGGTTCAAACATAGACAGCGAGAAGAGTCAGTCATCTTGTACTTCAGTCGGCATTGTGCCTTTTGTATTTAATTCCGATGCAATTGCTGTGTTTCATCGTCAATAAGAAGGTCCAAGGGATACAGTAAACCTGAAGTGAAGCATCGGAATCTATAACTAGTGTCACAGGAATGGTAAAAGCATAGACAGTAGGAAAAGTCAGTCTTCTTGTACTTAAGTCGGCATTGTGCCTTTTGTATTTAATTCCGTTACAATTTCTGTGTTTCATCGTCAATAAGAAGGTCAGAGGGATACAGTAAACCTGAAGTGAAGCATCGGAATCTATAACAAGTGTCACAGGAATAGTAAAAACGTAGAAAGTAGGAAGAGTCAGTCTCCTTGTACTTAAGTCGGCATTGTGCCTTCTCTATTTAATTCCGATGCAATTTCTGTGTTTCATCGTCAATAAGAAGGTCCAAGGGATACAGTAAACCTGAAGTGAAGCATCGGAATCTATAACTAGTGTCACAGGAATGGTTCAAAATAGTCAGTAAGAATAGTCAGCGTTCTTGTACTTAAGTCGGCATTGTGCCTTTTGTATTTAATTCCGATGCAATTTCTGTGTTTCATCGTCAATAAGAAGGTCCAAGGGATACAGTAAACCTGCAGTGAAGCATCGGAATCTGTAACTAGCGTCACAGGAATGGTTCAAAACATAGACAGTAAGATGAGTCAGTCTTCTTGTACTTAAGTCGGCATTGTGCCTTTTTTATTTAATTCCGATGCAATTTCTGTGTTTCATCGTCAATAATAAGGTCCAAGGGATAGAGTAAACCTAGAGTGAAGCATCGGAATCTATTACTAGTGTCACAGGAATGGTTCAAAACATAGACAGTAAGCAGAGTCAGTCTTCTTGTACTTAATTCGTTATTGTGCATTTTCTATTTAATTCCGACGCAATTTCTGTGTTTCATCGTCAATAAGACCGCCAGAGGGATACAGTAAATCTCAAGTGAAGCATCGGAATCTATAACTAGTGTCACAGGAATGGTTCAAAACATAGTCAGTAAGAAGAGTCAGTCTTCTAGTACTAAAGTCGGCATTGTGCCTTTTGTAATTAATTCCGATGCAATTTCTGTGTTTTATCGTCAATAAGAAGGTCCAAGGGATACAGTAAACCGGGAGTGAAGCATCGGAATCTATAACTATTGTCACAGTAATGGTTCAAAACATAGTCAGTAAGAAGAGTCAGTCTTCTTGTACTTAAGTCGGCATTGTGTGTTTTGTATTTAATTCCGATGCAATTTCTGTGTTTCGTCGTCAATAAGAAGGACCAAGGGATACAGTAAACATGGAGTGAAGCATCGGAATCAATAACTAGTGTCACAGGAATGAATCAAAACATAGTCAGTAAGAAGAGTCAGTCTTCTTGTACTAAAGTCGGCATTGTGCCTTTTGTATTTAATTCCGTTGCAATTTCTGTGTTTCATCGTCAATAAGAAGGTCCAAGGGATACAGTAAACTTAGAGTGAAGCATCGGAATCTATTACTAGTGTCACAGGAATGGTTCAAATCATAGACAGTAAGAAGAGGCAGACTTCTTGTACTTAATTCGGCATTGTGCATTTTTTATTTAATTCCGACGCAATTTCTGCGTTTCATCGTCAATAAGAACGTCAGAGGGATACAGTAAATCTGAAGTGAAGCATCGAAATCTATAACTAGTGTCACAGGAATGGTTCAAATCATAGTCTGTAAGAAGAGTCAGTCTTCTTGTACTAAAGTCGGCATTGTGCCTTTTGTATTTAATTGCGATGCAATTTCGGTGTTTCATCGTCAATAAGTAGGTCCAAGGGATCCAGTAAACCTGAGTGAAGCATCGGAATCTATAACTAGTGTCACAGGAAATTTTCAAAACATAGTCAGTAAGAAGAGTCAGTCTTCTAGTACTAAAGTCGGCATTGTGCCTTTTGTATTTAATTCCGTTGCAATTTCTGTGTTTCATCGTCAATAAGAAGGTCAGAGGGATACAGTAAACCTGAAGTGAAGCATCGGAATCTATAACAAGTGTCACAGGAATGGTATAAACATAGAAAGTAGAAAGAGTCAGTCCCCTTGTACTTAAGTCGGAATTGTGCCTTCTCTATTTAATTCCGATGCAATTGCTGTGTTTCATTGTCAACAAGAAGGTCCAAGGGATACAGTAAACCTGGAGTGAAGCATCGGAATCTATAACTAGTGTCACAGGAATGGTTCAAAGCATAGACAGTAAGAAGAGTCAGTTTTCTTGTACTTAAGTCTGCATTGTGCCTTTTCTATTTAATTCCGATGCAATTTCTGTGTATCATCGTCAATAAGAAGGTCCAAGGCATGCAGTAAACCTGGAGTGCAGCATCGGAATCTATAACTAGTGTCACAGGAATGGTTCAAAGCATAGACAGTAAGAAGAGTCAGTTATCTTGTACTTAAGTGGGCATTGTGTCTTTTGTATATAATTACGATGTAATTTCTGTGTATCATCGTCAATAAGAAGGTCCAAGGGATATAGTAAACCTGGAGTGAAGCATATGAATCTATAACTAGTGTCTCAGGAATGGTTCAAAACATAGACAGTAAGTTGAGTCAGTCTTCTTGTACTTAATTCGGCATTGTGCCTTTTTTATTTAATTCCGATGCAATTTCTTTGTTTCATCGTCAATAACAAGGTTCAAGGGATACAGTAAACCTGGAGTGAAGCATCGGAATCTATAACTAGTGTCACAGGAATGGTTCAAAGCATAGACAGTAAGAAGAGTCAGTTTTCTTGTACTTAAGTGGGCATTCTGTCTTTTGTGTTTCATTCCGATAAAATTTCTGTGTTTCGTCGTCAATAAGAAGGTCAGAGGGATACAGTAAATCTGAAGTGAAGCATCGGAATCTATAACTAGTGTCACAGGAATGGTTCAAAACATAGTCAGTAAGAAGAGTCAGTCTTCTTGTACTTAAGTCGGCATTGTGTCTTTTCTATTTACTTCCGATGCAATTTTTGTGCTTCATCCTCAATACGAAGATCCAAGGGATACAGTAAACCGAGAGTGAAGCATCGGAATCTATAACTAGTGTCACAGGAATGGTTCAAAACTTAGTCAGTAAGAAGAGTCAGTCTTCTTGTACTTAAGTCGGCATTGTGCCTTTTGTATTTAATTCCGATGCAATTTCTGTGTTTCGTCGTCAATAAGAAGGTCAGAGGGATACAGTAGACCTGAAGTGAAGCATCGGAATCTATAACTAGTGTCACAGGAATGGTTCAAAGCATAGACAGTAGGAAAAGTCAGTCTTCTTGTACTTAAGTCGGCATTGTGCCATTTGTATTTAATTCCGTTGCAATTTCTGTGTTTCATCGTCAATAAGAAGGTCAGAGGGATACAGTAAACCTGAAGTGAAGCATCGGAATCTATAACATGTGTCACAGGAATAGTAATAACATAGAAAGTAGGAAGAGTCAGTCTCCTTGTACTTAAGTCGGCATTGTGCCTTCTCTATTTATTTCCGATGCAATTGCCGTGTTTCATCGTCAATAAGAATGTCCAAGGGAAACAGTAAACCTGAAGTGAGGCATCGGAATCTATAACTAGTGTCACAGGAATGGTTCAAAGCATAGTCAGTAAGAAGAGTCAGTGTTCTTGTACTTAAGTCGGCATTGTGCCTTTTGTATTTAATTCCGATGCAATTTCTGTGTTTCATCGTCAATAAGAAGGTGCAAAGGATACAGTAAACCTGCAGTGAAGCATCGGAATCTGTAACTAGCGTCACAGGAATGGTTCAAAACATAGACAGTAAGATGAGTCAGTCTTCTTGTACTTAAGTCGGCATTGTGCCTTTTTTATTTAATTACGATGCAATTTCTGTGTTTCATCGTCAATAAGAAGGTCCAAGGGATAGAGTAAACCTAGAGTGAAGCATCGGAATCTATTACTAGTGTCACAGGAATGGTTCAAAGCATAGACAGTAAGCAGAGTCAGTCTTCTTGTACTTAATTCGTTATTGTGCATTTTGTATTTAATTCCGACGCATTTTCTGTGTTTCATCGTCAATAACAACGTCAGAGGGATACAGTAAATCTCAAGTGAAGCATCGGAATCTTTAACTAGTGTCACAGGAATGGTTCAAAATATAGTCAGTAAGAAGAGTCGGTCTTCTAGTACTAAAGTCGGAATTGTGCCTTTTGTATTTAATTCCGATGCAATTTCTGTGTTTCGTCGTCAATAAGAGGGACCAAGGGATACAGTAAACATGGAGTAAAGCATCGGAATCAATAACTAGTGTCACAGGAATGAATCAAACATAGACAGTAAGAAGAGTCAGTCTTCTTGTACTAAAGTCGGCATTGTGCCTTTTGTATTTAATTCCGATGCAATTTCTGTGTTTCATCGACAATAAGAAGGTCCAAGGGATACAGTAAACCTGGAGTGAAGTATCGGAATCTATAACTAGTGACACAGGGATGGTTCAAAACATAGACAGTAAGAAGAGTCAGTATTCTTGTACTTAAGTCGGCATTGTGCCTTTTGTATTTAATTCCGATGCAATTTTTGTGTTTCATCGTCAATAAGAAGGTCCGAGGGATACAGTAAACCTGAAGTGAAGCACCGGAATCTATAAGTAGTGTTACAGGAATGGTTCAAAGCATAGTCAGTAAGAAGAGTCAGTCTCCTTGTACTTAAGTCGCCATTGTGCCTTTTGTATTTAATTCCGATGCAATTTCTGTGTTATATTGTCAATATGGAGGACCAAGGGATACAGTAAACCAGGAGTGAAGCATCGGAAACTATAACTAGTGTCACAGGAATGGTTCAAAGAATAGTCAGTAAGAAGAGTCAGTCTTCTTGTACTTAAGTCGGCATTGTGTCTTTTGTATTTAATTCCGATGCAATTTTTGTGCTTCATCCTCAATACGAAGATCCAAGGGATACAGTAAACCGGGAGTGAAGCATCGGAATCTATAACTACTGTCACAGGAATGGTTCAAATCTTAGTCAGTAAGAAGAGTCAGTCTTCTTGTACTTAAGTCGGCATTGTGCCTTTGGTATTTAATTCCGATGCAATTTCTGTGTTTTATCGTCAATAAGAAGGTCCAAGGGAGACAGTAAACCTGGAGTGAAGCATCAGAATCTATAAGTAGTGTCACAGGAATGAATCAAAACATAGTCAGTAAGAAGAGTCAGTTTTCTTGTACTTCAGTCGGCATTGTGCCTTTTGTATTTAATTCCGATGCAATTTCTGTCTTTCATCGTCAACAAGAAGGTCCAAGGGAAACAGTAAACCTGAAGTGAAGTATCGGAATCCATAACTAGAGTCACAGGAATGGTTAAAACATAGACAGTAGGAAGAGTCAGTCATCTTGTACTTAAGTCTGCATTGTGCCTTTTCTATTTAATTCCGATGCAATTTCTGTGTATCATCGTCAATAAGAAGAGCCAAGGGATACAGTAATCTGGGAGTGAAGCAGCGGAATCTATAACTAGTGTCACAGGAATGGTTAAAAACATTGACAGTAGGAAGAGTCAGTCTTCTTGTACTTAAGTCGGCATTGTGCCTTTTGTATTTAATTCCGTTGCAATTTCTGTGTTTCATCGTCAATAAGAAGGTCAGAGGGATACAGTAGACCTGAAGTGAAGCATCGGAATCTATAACTAGTGTCACAGGAATGGTTCAAAGCATAGACAGTAGGAAAAGTCAGTCTTCTTGTACTTAAGTCGGCATTGTGCCTTTTGTATTTAATTCCGTTGCAATTTCTGTGTTTCATCGTCAATAAGAAGGTCAGAGGGATACAGTAAACCTGAAGTGAAGCATCGAATCTATAACAAGTGTCACAGCAATAGTAAAAACATAGGAAGTAGGAAGAGTCAGTCTCCTTCTACTTAAGTCGGCATTGTGCCTTCTCAATTTAATTCCGATGCAATTGCTGTGTTTCATCGTCAATAAGAAGGTCCAAGGGATACAGTAAACCTGAAGTGAAGCATCGGAATCTATAACTAGTGTCACAGGAATGGTTCAAAGCATAGTCAGTAAGAAGAGTCAGTGTTCTTGTACTTAAGTCGGCATTGTGCCTTTTGTATTTAATTCCGATGCAATTTCTGTGTTTCATCGTCAATAAGAAGGTGCAAGGGATACAGTAAACTTTTTTAGAGTGAAGCATCGGAATCTATTACTAGTGTCACAGGAATGGTTCAAAGCATAGACAGTAAGCAGAGTCAGTCTTCTTGTACTTAATTCGTTATTGTGCATTTTGTATTTAATTCCGACGCATTTTCTGTGTTTCATCGTCAATAAGAACGTCAGAGGGATACAGTAAATCTCAAGTGAAGCATCGGAATGGTTCAAAATATAGTCAGTAAGAAGAGTCGGTCTTCTAGTACTAAAGTCGGCATTGTGCCTTTTGTATTTAATTCCTATGCAATTTCTGTGTTTCATCGTCAATAAGAAGGTCCAAGGGATACAGTAAACCTAGAGTGAAGCATCGGAATCTATTACTAGTGTCACAGGAATGGTTCAAAGCATAGACAGTAAGCAGAGTCAGTCTTCTTGTACTTAATTCGTTATTGTGCATTTTGTATTTAATTCCGACGCATTTTCTGTGTTTCATCGTCAATAAGAACGTCAGAGGGATACAGTAAATCTCAAGTGAAGCATCGGAATGGTTCAAAATATAGTCAGTAAGAAGAGTCGGTCTTCTAGTACTAAAGTCGGCATTGTGCCTTTTGTATTTAATTCCGATGCAATTTCTGTGTTTCATCGTCAATAAGAAGGTCCAAGGGATACAGTAAACCGGGAGTGAAGCATCGGAATCTATAACTAGTGTAACAGGAATGAATCAAACATAGACAGTAAGAAGAGTCAGTCTTCTTGTACTAAAGTCGGCATTGTGCCTTTTGTATTTAATTCCGATGCAATTTCTGTGTTTCATCGACAATAAGAAGGTCCAAGGGATACAGTAAACTAAGAGTGAAGCATCGGAATCTATTACTTCTGTCACAGGAATGGTTCAAAACATAGACAGTAAGAAGAGGCAGACTTCTTGTACTTAATTCGGCATTGTGCAATTTTTATTTAATTCCGACGCAATTTCTGTGTTTCATCGTCAATAAGAAGGTCAGAGGGATACAGTAGACCTGAAGTGAAGCATCGGAATCTATAACTAGTGTCACAGGAATATTTCAAAGCATAGACAGTAGGAAAAGTCAGTCTTCTTGTACTTAAGTCGGCATTCTGCCTTTTGTATTTAATTCCGTTGCAATTTCTGTGTTTCATCGTCAATAAGAAGGTCAGAGGGATACAGTAAACCTGAAGTGAAGCATCGGAATCTATAACAAGTGTCACAGGAATAGTAAAAACATAGGAAGTAGGAAGAGTCAGTCTCCTTCTACTTAAGTCGGCATTGTGCCTTCTCAATTTAATTCCGATGCAATTGCTGTGTTTCATCGTCAATAAGAAGGTCCAAGGGATACAGTAAACCTGAAGTGAAGCATCGGAATCTATAACTAGTGTCACAGGAATGGTTCAAAGCATAGTCAGTAAGAAGAGTCAGTGTTCTTGTACTTAAGTCGGCATTGTGCCTTTTGTATTTAATTCCGATGCAATTTCTGTGTTTCATCGTCAATAAGAAGGTGCAAGGGATACAGTAAACTTAGAGTGAAGCATCGGAATCTATTACTAGTGTCACAGGAATGTTTCAAAGCATAGACAGTAAGCAGAGTCAGTCTTCTTGTACTTAATTCGTTATTGTGCATTTTGTATTTAATTCCGACGCATTTTCTGTGTTTCATCGTCAATAAGAACGTCAGAGGGATACAGTAAATCTCAAGTGAAGCATCGGAATGGTTCAATATATACTCAGTAAGAAGAGTCGGTCTTCTAGTACTAAAGTCGGCATTGTGCCTTTTGTATTTAATTCCTATGCAATTTCTGTGTTTCATCGTCAATAAGAAGGTCCAAGGGATACAGTAAACCTGAAGTGAAGCATCGGAATCTATAACTAGTGTCACAGGAATGGTAAAAGCATAGACAATAGGAAAAGTCAGTCTTCTTGTACTTAAGTCGGCATTGTGCCTTTTGTATTTAATTCCGTTACAATTTCTGTGTTTCATCGTCAATAAGAAGGTCAGAGGGATACAGTAAACCTGAAGTGAAGCATCGGAATCTATAACAAGTGTCACAGGAATAGTAAAAACGTAGAAAGTAGGAAGAGTCAGTCTCCTTGTACTTAAGTCGGCATTGTGCCTTCTCTATTTAATTCCGATGCAATTTCTGTGTTTCATCGTCAATAAGAAGGTCCAAGGGATACAGTAAACCTGAAGTGAAGCATCGGAATCTATAACTAGTGTCACAGGAATGGTTCAAAATAGTCAGTAAGAATAGTCAGCGTTCTTGTACTTAAGTCGGCATTGTGCCTTTTGTATTTAATTCCGATGCAATTTCTGTGTTTCATCGTCAATAAAAAGGTCCAAGGGATACAGTAAACCTGCAGTGAAGCATCGGAATCTGTAACTAGCGTCACAGGAATGGTTCAAAACATAGACAGTAAGATGAGTCAGTCTTCTTGTACTTAAGTCGGCATTGTGCCTTTTTTATTTAATTCCGATGCAATTTCTGTGTTTCATCGTCAATAATAAGGTCCAAGGGATAGAGTAAACCTAGAGTGAAGCATCGGAATCTATTACTAGTGTCACAGGAATGGTTCAAAACATAGACAGTAAGCAGAGTCAGTCTTCTTGTACTTAATTCGTTATTGTGCATTTTCTATTTAATTCCGACGCAATTTCTGTGTTTCATCGTCAATAAGAACGCCAGAGGGATACAGTAAATCTCAAGTGAAGCATCGGAATCTATAACTAGTGTCACAGGAATGGTTCAAAACATAGTCAGTAAGAAGAGTCAGTCTTCTAGTACTAAAGTCGGCATTGTGCCTTTTGTAATTAATTCCGATGCAATTTCTGTGTTTTATCGTCAATAAGAAGGTCCAAGGGATACAGTAAACCGGGAGTGAAGCATCGGAATCTATAACTATTGTCACAGTAATGGTTCAAAACATAGTCAGTAAGAAGAGTCAGTCTTCTTGTACTTAAGTCGGCATTGTGTGTTTTGTATTTAATTCCGATGCAATTTCTGTGTTTCGTCGTCAATAAGAAGGACCGAGGGATACAGTAAACATGGAGTGAAGCATCGGAATCAATAACTAGTGTCACAGGAATGAATCAAAACATAGTCAGTAAGAAGAGTCAGTCTTCTTGTACTAAAGTCGGCATTGTGCCTTTTGTATTTAATTCCGATGCAATTTCTGTGTTTCATCGTCAATAAGAAGGTCCAAGGGATACAGTAAACTTAGAGTGAAGCATCGGAATCTGTTACTAGTGTCACAGGAATGGTTCAAATCACAGACAGTAAGAAGAGGCAGACTTCTTGTACTTAATTCGGCATTGTGCATTTTTTATTTAATTCCGACGCAATTTCTGCGTTTCATCGTCAATAAGAACGTCAGAGGGATACAGTAAATCTGAAGTGAAGCATCGAAATCTATAACTAGTGTCACAGGAATGGTTCAAATCATAGTCTGTAAGAAGAGTCAGTCTTCTTGTACTAAAGTCGGCATTGTGCCTTTTGTATTTAATTGCGATGCAATTTCGGTGTTTCATCGTCAATAAGTAGGTCCAAGGGATCCAGTAAACCTGAGTGAAGCATCGGAATCTATAACTAGTGTCACAGGAATGGTTCAAAACATAGTCAGTAAGAAGAGTCAGTCTTCTAGTACTAAAGTCGGCATTGTGCCTTTTGTATTTAATTTCGTTGCAATTTCTGTGTTTCATCGTCAATAAGAAGGTCAGAGGGATACAGTAAAACTGAAGTGAAGCATCGGAATCTATAACAATTGTCACAGGAATGGTATAAACATAGAAAGTAGAAAGAGTCAGTCCCCTTGTACTTAAGTCGGAATTGTGCCTTCTCTATTTAATTCCGATGCAATTGCTGTGTTTCATCGTCAATACGAAGGTCAGAGGGATACAGTAAACCTGAATTGAAACACCGGAATCTATATCTAGTGTCACATGAATAGTTCAAAGCATAGTCAGTAAGAAGAGTCAGTCTTCTTGTACTTATGTCGCTATTGTGCCTTTTGTATTTAATTCCGAAGGTAATTTCTGTGTTTCATCGTCAACAAGAAGGTCCAAGGGATACAGTAAACCTGGAGTGAAGCATCGGAATCTATAACTAGTGTCACAGGAATGGTTCAAAGCATAGACAGTAAGAAGAGTCAGTTTTCTTGTACTTAAGTGGGCATTCTGTCTTTTGTGTTTCATTCCGATAAAATTTCTGTGTTTCGTCGTCAATAAGAAGGTCAGAGGGATACAGTAAATCTGAAGTGAAGCATCGGAATCTATAACTAGTGTCACAGGAATGGTTCAAAACATAGTCAGTAAGAAGAGTCAGTCTTCTTGTACTTAAGTCGGCATTGTGTCTTTTCTATTTAATTCCGATGCAATTTTTGTGCTTCATCCTCAATACGAAGATCCAAGGGATACAGTGAACCGGGAGTGAAGCATCGGAATCTATAACTAGTGTCACAGGAATGGTTCAAAACTTAGTCAGTAAGAAGAGTCAGTCTTCTTGTACTTAAGTCGGCATTGTGCCTTTTGTATTTAATTCCGATGCAATTTCTGTGTTTCATCGTCAATAAGAAGGTCAGAGGGATACAGTAGACCTGAAGTGAAGCATCGGAATCTATAACCAGTGTCACAGGAATGGTTCAAAGCATAGACAGTAGGAAAAGTCAGTCTTCTTGTACTTAAGTCGGCATTGTGCCATTTGTATTTAATTCCGTTGCAATTTCTGTGTTTCATCGTCAATAAGAAGGTCAGAGGGATACAGTAAACCTGAAGTGAAGCATCGGAATCTATAACAAGTGTCACAGGAATAGTAATAACATAGAAAGTAGGAAGAGTCAGTCTCCTTGTACTTAAGTCGGCATTGTGCCTTCTCTATTTATTTCCGATGCAATTGCCGTGTTTCATCGTCAATAAGAAGGTCCAAGGGAAACAGTAAACCTGAAGTGAAGCATCGGAATCTATAACTAGTGTCACAGGAATGGTTCAAAGCATAGTCAGTAAGAAGAGTCAGTGTTCTTGTACTTAAGTCGGCATTGTGCCTTTTGTATTTAATTCCGATGCAATTTCTGTGTTTCATCGTCAATAAGAAGGTGCAAGGGATACAGTAAACCTGCAGTGAAGCATCGGAATCTGTAACTAGCGTCACAGGAATGGTTCAAAACATAGACAGTAAGATGAGTCAGTCTTCTTGTACTTAATTCGTTATTGTGCATTTTGTATTTAATTCCGACGCATTTTCTGTGTTTCATCGTCAATAACAACGTCAGAGGGATACAGTAAATCTCAAGTGAAGCATCGGAATCTTTAACTAGTGTCACAGGAATGGTTCAAAATATAGTCAGTAAGAAGAGTCGGTCTTCTAGTACTAAAGTCGGAATTGTGCCTTTTGTATTTAATTCCGATGCAATTTCTGTGTTTCGTCGTCAATAAGAGGGACCAAGGGATACAGTAAACATGGAGTAAAGCATCGGAATCAATAACTAGTGTCACAGGAATGAATCAAACATAGACAGTAAGAAGAGTCAGTCTTCTTGTACTAAAGTCGGCATTGTGCCTTTTGTATTTAATTCCGATGCAATTTCTGTGTTTCATCGACAATAAGAAGGTCCAAGGGATACAGTAAACTTAGAGTGAAGCATCGGAATCTATTACTAGTGTCACAGGAATGGTTCAAAACATAGACAGTAAGAAGAGGCAGACTTCTTGTACTTAATTCGGCATTGTGCATTCTTTATTTAATTCCGACGCAATTTCTGTGTTTCATCGTCAATAAGAACGTCAGAGGGATACAGTAAATCTGAAGTGAAGCATCGGAATCTATAACTAGTGTCACAGGAATGGTTCAAAACATAGTCTGTAAGAAGAGTCAGTCTTTTTGTACTAAAGTCGGCATTGTGCCTTTTGTAATTAATTCCGATGCAATTTCTGTGTTTCATCGTCAATAAGAAGGTCCAAGGGGTACAGTAAACCTGGAGTGAAGTATCGGAATCTATAACTAGTGACACAGGGATGGTTCAAAACATAGACAGTAAGAAGAGTCAGTATTCTTGTACTTAAGTCGGCATTGTGCCTTTTGTATTTAATTCCGATGCAATTTTTGTGTTTCATCGTCAATAAGAAGGTCCGAGGGATACAGTAAACCTGAAGTGAAGCACCGGAATCTATAAGTAGTGTTACAGGAATGGTTCAAAACATAGTCAGTAAGAAGAGTCAGTCTCCTTGTACTTAAGTCGCCATTGTGCCTTTTGTATTTAATTCCGATGCAATTTCTGTGTTACATTGTCAATATGGAGGACCAAGGGATACAGTAAACCAGGAGTGAAGCATCGGAAACTATAACTAGTGTCACAGGAATGGTTCAAAGAATAGTCAGTAAGAAGAGTCAGTCTTCTTGTACTTAAGTCGGCATTGTGTCTTTTGTATTTAATTCCGATGCAATTTTTGTGCTTCATCCTCAATACGAAGATCCAAGGGATACAGTAAACCGGGAGTGAAGCATCGGAATCTATAACTACTGTCACAGGAATGGTTCAAATCTTAGTCAGTAAGAAGAGTCAGTCTTCTTGTACTTAAGTCGGCATTGTGCCTTTGGTATTTAATTCCGATGCAATTTCTGTGTTTTATCGTCAATAAGAAGGTCCAAGGGAGACAGTAAACCTGGAGTGAAGCATCAGAATCTATAAGTAGTGTCACAGGAATGAATCAAAACATAGTCAGTAAGAAGAGTCAGTTTTCTTGTACATCAGTCGGCATTGTGCCTTTTGTATTTAATTCCGATGAAATTTCTGTCTTTCATCGTCAACAAGAAGGTCCAAGGGAAACAGTAAACCTGAAGTGAAGTATCGGAATCTATAACTAGAGTCACAGGAATGGTTAAAACATAGACAGTAGGAAGAGTCAGTCATCTTGTACTTAAGTCTGCATTGTGCCTTTTCTATTTAATTCCGATGCAATTTCTGTGTATCATCGTCAATAAGAAGAGCCAAGGGATACAGTAATCTGGGAGTGAAGCAGCGGAATCTATAACTAGTGTCACAGGAATGGTTAAAAACATTGACAGTAGGAAGAGTCAGTCTTCTTGTACTTAAGTCGGCATTGTGCCTTTTGTATTTAATTCCGTTGCAATTTCTGTGTTTCATCGTCAATAAGAAGGTCAGAGGGATACAGTAGACCTGAAGTGAAGCATCGGAATCTATAACTAGTGTCACAGGAATGGTTCAAAGCATAGACAGTAGGAAAAGTCAGTCTTCTTGTACTTAAGTCGGCATTGTGCCTTTTGTATTTAATTCCGTTGCAATTTCTGTGTTTCATCGTCAATAAGAAGGTCAGAGGGATACAGTAAACCTGAAGTGAAGCATCGGAATCTATAACAAGTGTCACAGGAATAGTAAAAACATAGGAAGTAGGAAGAGTCAGTCTCCTTCTACTTAAGTCGGCATTGTGCCTTCTCAATTTAATTCCGATGCAATTGCTGTGTTTCATCGTCAATAAGAAGCTCCAAGGGATACAGTAAACCTGAAGTGAAGCATCGGAATCTATAACTAGTGTCACAGGAATGGTTCAAAGCATAGTCAGTAAGAAGAGTCAGTGTTCTTGTACTTAAGTCGGCATTGTGCCTTTTGTATTTAATTCCGATGCAATTTCTGTGTTTCATCGTCAATAAGAAGGTGCAAGGGATACAGTAAACTTAGAGTGAAGCATCGGAATCTATTACTAGTGTCACAGGAATGGTTCAAAGCATAGACAGTAAGCAGAGTCAGTCTTCTTGTACTTAATTCGTTATTGTGCATTTTGTATTTAATTCCGACGCATTTTCTGTGTTTCATCGTCAATAAGAACGTCACAGGGATACAGTAAATCTCAAGTGAAGCATCGGAATGGTTCAAAATATAGTCAGTAAGAAGAGTCGGTCTTCTCGTACTAAAGTCGGCATTGTGCCTTTTGTATTTAATTCCTAAGCAATTTCTGTGTTTCATCGTCAATAAGAAGGTCCAAGGGATACAGTAAACCTAGAGTGAAGCATCGGAATCTATTACTTCTGTCACAGGAATGGTTCAAAACATAGACAGTAAGAAGAGGCAGACTTCTTGTACTTAATTCGGCATTGTGCATTTTTTATTTAATTCCGACGCAATTTCTGTGTTTCATCGTCAATAAGAAGGTCAGAGGGATACAGTAGACCTGAAGTGAAGCATCGGAATCTATAACTAGTGTCACAGGAATATTTCAAAGCATAGATAGTAGGAAAAGTCAGTCTTCTTGTACTTAAGTCGGCATTGTGCCTTTTGTATTTGATTCCGTTGCAATTTCTGTGTTTCATCGTCAATAAGAAGGTCAGAGGGATACAGTAAACCTGAAGTGAAGCATCGGAATCTATAACAAGTCTCACAGGAATAGTAAAAACATTGAAAGTAGGAAGAGTCAGTCTCCTTGTACTTAAGTCGGCATTGTGCCTTCTCTATTTAATTCCGATGCAATTGCTGTGTTTCATCGTCAATAAGAAGGTCCAAGGGATACAGTAAACCTGAAGTGAAGCATCGGAATCTATAACTAGTGTCACAGGAATGGTTCAAAACATAGTCTGTAAGAAGAGTCAGTCTTCTTGTACTAAAGTCGGCATTGTGCCTTTTGCATTTAATTGCGATGCAATTTCGGTGTCTCATCGTCAATAAGTAGGTCCAAGGGATCCAGTAAACCTGAAGTGAAGCATCGGAATCTATAACTAGTGTCAGAGGAATGGTTCAAAACATAGTCAGTAAGAAGAGGCAGTCTTCTTGTACTTAAGTCGGCATTGTGCCTTTTGTATTTAATTCCGATGCAATTTCTGTGTTTCATCGTCAATAAGAAGGTCCAAGGGGTACAGTAAACCTGGAGTGAAGCATCGGAATCTATAACTAGTGACACAGGGATGGATCAAAACATAGACAGTAAGAAGAGTCAGTATTCTTGTACTTAATTCGGCATTGTGCCTTTTGTATTAAATTCCGATGCAATTTTTGTGTTTCATCGTCAATAAGAAGGTCCGAGGGATACAGTAAACCTGAAGTGAAGCACCGGAATCTATAAGTAGTGTTACAGGAATGGTTCAAAACATAGTCAGTAAGAAGAGTCAGTCTCCTTGTACTTAAGTCGGCATTGTGCCTTTTGTATTTAATTCCGATGCAATTTCTGTGTTACATTGTCAATATGGAGGACCAAGGGATACAGTAAACCAGGAGTGAAGCATCGGAAACTATAACTAGTGTCACAGGAATGGTTCAAAACATAGTCAGTAAGAAGAGTCAGTCTTCTTGTACTTAAGTCGGCATTGTGTATTTTGTATTTAATTCCGATGCAATTTTTGTGCTTCATCCTCAATACGAAGATCCAAGGGATACAGTAAACCTGGAGTGAAGCATCAGAATCTATAAGTAGTGTCACAGGAATGAATCAAAACATAGTCAGTAAGAAGAGTCAGTTTTCTTGTACTTCAGTCGGCATTGTGCCTTTTGTATTTAATTCCGATGCAATTTCTGTCTTTCATCGTCAACAAGAAGGTCCAAGGGATACAGTAAACCTGAAGTGAAGTATCGGAATCTATAACTAGAGTCACAGGAATGGTTAAAACATAGACAGTAAGAAGAGTCAGTCATCTTGTACTTAAGTCTGCATTGTGCCTTTTCTATTTAATTCCGATGCAATTTCTGTGTATCATCGTCAATACGAAGAGCAAAGGGATACAGTAATCTTTGAGTGAAGCAGCGGAATCTATAACTAGTGTCACAGGAATTGTTCAAAACATTGACAGTAGGAAGAGTCAGTCTTCTTGTACTTAAGTCGGCATTGTGCCTTTTGTATTTAATTCCGATGCAATTTCTGTGTTTCATCGTCAATAAGAAGGTCAGAGGGATACAGTAGACCTGAAGTGAAGCATCGGAATCTATAACTAGTGTCACAGGAATGGCTCAAAGCATAGACAGTAGGAAAAGTCAGTCTTCTTGTACTTAAGTCGGCATTGTGCCTTTTGTATTTAATTCCGTTGCAATTTCTGTGTTTCATCGTCAATAAGAAGGTCAGAGGGATACAGTAAACCTGAAGTGAAGCATCGGAATCTATAACAAGTGTCACAGGAATAGTAAAAACATTGAAAGTAGGAAGAGTCAGTCTCCTTGTACTTAAGTCGGCATTGTGCCTTCTCTATTTAATTCCGATGCAATTGCTGTGTTTCATCGTCAATAAGAAGGTCTAAGGGATACAGTAAACCTGAAGTGAAGCATCGGAATCTATAACTAGTGTCACAGGAATGGTTCAAAGCATAGTCAGTAAGAAGAGTCAGTGTTCTTGTACATAAGTCGGCATTGTGCCTTTTGTATTTCATTCCGATGCAATTTCTGTGTTTCATCGTCAATACGAAGGTGCAAGGGATACAGTAAACCTGCAGTGAAGCATCGGAATCTGTAACTAGCGTCACAGGAATGGTTCAAAACATAGACAGTAAGATGAGTCAGTCTTCTTGTACTTAAGTCGGCATTGTGCGTTTTTTATTTAATTACGATGCAATTTCTGTGTTTCATCGTCAATAAGAAGGTCCAAGGGATAGAGTAAACCTAGAGTGAAGCATCGGAATCTATAACTAGTGTCACAGGAATGGTTCAAAGCATAGACAGTAAGCAGAGTCAGTCTTCTTGTACTTAATTCGTTATTGTGCATTTTGTGTTTAAATCCGACGCATTTTCTGTGTTTCATCGTCAATAAGAACGTCAGAGGAATACAGTAAATCTCAAGTGAAGCATCGGAATCTTTAACTAGTGTCACAGGAATGGTTCAAAATATAGTCAGTAAGAGGAGTCGGTCTTCTAGTACTAAAGTCGGCATTGTGCCTTTTGTATTAAATTCCGATGCAATTTCTGTGTTTCATCGTCAATAAGAAGGTCCAAGGGATACAGTAAACCGGGAGTGAAGCATCGGAATCTATAACTAGTGTCACAGAAATGGTTCAAAACATAGTCAGTAAGAAGAGTCAGTCTTCTTGTATTTAAGTCGGCATTGTGCCTTTTGTATTTAATTCCGATGCAATTTCTGTGTTTCGTCGTCAATAAGAAGGACCAAGGGATACAGTAAACATGGAGTAAAGCATCGGAATCAATAACTAGTGTCACAGGAATGAATCAAACATAGACAGTAAGAAGAGTCAGTCTTCTTGTACTAAAGTCGGCATTGTGCCTTTTGTATTTAATTCCGATGCAATTTCTGTGTTTCATCGACAATAAGAAGGTCAGAGGGATACAGTAAACCTGAAGTGAAGCATCGGAATCTATAACAAGTGTCACAGGAATGATTCAAAGCATAGACAGTAAGAAGAGTCAGTTTTCTTGTACTTAAGTGGGCATTGTGTCTTTTGTATATAATTCCGATGCAATTTCTGTGTTTCATCGTCAATAAGAAGGTCCAAGAGATATAGTAAACCTGGAGTGAAGCATATGAATCTATAACTAGTGTCACAGGAATGGTTCAAAACATAGACAGTAAGTAGAGTCAGTCTTCTTGTACTTAATTCGGCATTGTGCCTTTATTATTTAATTCCGATGCAATTTCTTTGTTTCATCGTCAATAACTAGGTCCAACGGATACAGTAAACCTGGAGTGAAGCATCGGAATCTATAACTAGTGTCACAGGAATGGTTCAAAACATAGACAGTAAGAAGAGGCAGACTTCTTGTGCTTATTCGGCATTGTGCATTTTTTATTTAATTCCGACGCAATTTCTGTGTTTCATCGTCAATAAGAAGGTCAGAGGGATACAGTAAACCTGAAGTGAAGCATCGGAATCTATAACAAGTGTCACAGGAATGATTCAAAGCATAGACAGTAAGAAGAGTCAGTTTTCTTGTACTTAAGTGGGCATTGTGTCTTTTGTATATAATTCCGATGCAATTTCTGTGTTTCATCGTCAATAAGAAGGTCCAAGAGATATAGTAAACCTGGAGTGAAGCATATGAATCTATAACTAGTGTCACAGGAATGGTTCAAAACATAGACAGTAAGTAGAGTCAGTCTTCTTGTACTTAATTCGGCATTGTGCCTTTATTATTTAATTCCGATGCAATTTCTTTGTTTCATCGTCAATAACTAGGTCCAACGGATACAGTAAACCTGGAGTGAAGCATCGGAATCTATAACTAGTGTCACAGGAATGGTTCAAAGCATAGACAGTAAGAGGAGTCAGTTTTCTTGTACTTAAGTGGGCATTGTGTCTTTTGTGTTTAATGCCGATAAAATTTCTGTGTTTCATCGTCAATAAGAAGGTCAGAGGGATACAGTAAATCTGAAGTGAAGCATCGGAATCTATAACTAGTGTCACAGGAATGGTTCAAAACATAGTCAGTAAGAAGAGTCAGTCTTCTTGTACTTAAGTCGTCATTGTGCCTTTTGTATTTTATTCCGATGCAATTTCTATGTTTCATCGTCAATAAGAAGATCCAAGGGGTACAGTAAACCTGAAGTGAAGCATCAGAATCTATAACTAGTGTCACAGGAATGGTTCAAAACATAGTCAGTGAGAAGAGTTAGTCTTCTTGTACTTAAGTCGGCATTGTGCCTTTTGTATTTATTTCCGATGCAATTTCGGTGTTTCATCGTCAAAAAGAAGGTCCTAGGGATACAGTAAACCTGAAGTGAACCACCGGAATCTATAACTAGTGTCACATGAATGGTTTAAAGCATAGTCATTAAGAAGAGTCAGTCGTCTTGTACTTAAGTCGCCATTGTGCCTTTTGTATTTAATTCCGAAGCAACTTGTGTGTTTCATCGTCAATAAGAAAGTCCAAGGGAGACAGTAAACCTGGAGTGAAGCATCGAAATCTATAACTAGTGTCACATAAATGGTTCAAAACATAGACAGTAAGACGAGTCAGTCTTCTTGTACTTAATTCGGCATTGTCCCTTTTGTATTTAATTCCGATGCAATTTCTGTGTTTCATCGTCAATAAGAAGGTCAGAGGGATACAGTAAACCTGAAGTGAGGCATCGGAATCTATAACTAGTGTCACAGGAATGGTTCAAATCATAGTCAGTAAGAAGAGTCAGTCTTCTTGTACTTAAATCGGCATTGTGCCTTTTGTATTTAATTCCGATGCAATTTTTGTGTTTCATCGTCAATAAGAAGGTCCGAGGGATACAGTAAACCTGAAGTGAAGCACCGGAATCTATAAGTAGTGTTACAGGAATGGTTCAAAAGATAGTCAGTAAGAAGAGTCAGTCTCCTTGTACTTAAGTCGGCATTGTGCCTTTTGTATTTAATTCCGATGCAATTTCTGTGTTTCATTGTCAATAAGGAGGTCCAAGGGATACAGTAAACCAGGAGTGAAGCATCAGAATCTATAACTAGTGTCACAGGAATGAATCAAAACATAGTCAGTAAGAAGAGTCAGTTTTCTTGTACTTCAGTAGGCATTGTGCCTTTTGTATTTAATTCCGATGCAATTTCTGTGTTTCATCGTCAATAAGAAGGTCCAAGCGATACAGTAATCCGGGAGTGAAGCATCGGAATCTATAACTAGTGTCACAGAAAGGTTCAAAACATTGACAGTAGGAAGAGTCAGACTTCTTGTACTTAAGTCGGCATTGTGTCTTTTGTATTTAATTCCGATGCAATATCTGTGTTTCATCGTCAATAAGAAGGTCAGAGGGATACAGTAGACCTCAAGTGAAGCATCGGAATCTATAACTAGTGTCACAGGAATGGTTCAAAACATAGTCAGTAAGAAGAGATAGTCTTCTTGTACTTAAGTCGGCATTGTGCCTTTTGTATTTAATTCCGATGCAATTTTTGTGTTTCATCGTCAATAAGAAGGTCCGAGGGATACAGTAAACCAGAAGTGAAGCACCGGAATCTATAAGTAGTGTTACAGGAATGGTTCAAAACATAGTCAGTAAGAAGAGTCAGTCTCCTTGTACTTAAGTCGGCATTGTGCCTTTTGTATTTAATTCCGATGCAATTTCTGTGTGTCATTGTCAATAAGGAGGTCCAAGGGATACAGTAAACCAGGAGTGAAGCATCAGAATCTATAACTAGTGTCACAGGAATGAATCAAAACATAGTCAGTAAGAAGAGTCAGTCTTCTTGTACTTAAGTCGGCATTGTGCCTTTTGTATTTAATTCCGATGCAATTTCTATGTTTCATCGTCAATAAGAAGATCCAAGGGGTACAGTAATCCTGAAGTGAAGCATCAGAATCTATAACTAGTGTCACAGGAATGGGTCAAAACATAGTCAGTAAGAAGAGTCAGTCTTCTTGTACTTAAGTCGGCATTGTGCCTTTTGTATTTATTTCCGATGCAATTTCGGTGTTTCATCGTCAAAAAGAAGGCCCTAGCGATACAGTAAACCTGATGTGAAGCTCCGGAATCTATAACTAGTGCCACATGAATGGTTTAAAGCATAGTCAGTAAGAAAAGTCAGTCTTCTTGTACTTAAGTCGCCATTGTGCCTTTTGTATTTAATTCCGATGCAATTTTCTGTGTTTCATCGTCAATAAGAAGGTCCAAGGGAGACAGTAAACCTGGAGTGAAGCATCGAAATCTATAACTAGTGTCACATGAATGGCTCAAAACATAGGCAGTAAGATGGGTCAGTCTTCTTGTACTTAATTCGGCATTGTCCCTTTTGTATTTAATTCCGATGCAATTTCTGTGTTTCATCGTCAATAAGAAGGTCAGAGGGATACAGTAAACCTGAAGTGAAGCATCGGAATCTATATCAAGTGTCACAGGAATAGTAAAAAACATAGGAAGTAGGAAGAGTCAGTCTCCTTCTACTTAAGTCGGCATTGTGCCTTCTCAATTTAATGCCGATGCAATTGCTGTGTTTCATCGTCAATAAGATGGTCCAAGGGATACAGTAAACCTGAAGTGAAGCATCGGAATCTATAACTAGTGTCACAGGAATGGTTCAAAGCATAGACAGTAAGCAGAGTCAGTCTTCTTGTACTTAATTCGTTATTGTGCATTTTGTATTTAATTCCGACGCATTTTCTGTGTTTCATCGTCAATAAGAACGTCAGAGGGATACAGTAAATCTCAAGTGAAGCATCGGAATGGTTCAAAATATAGTCAGTAAGAAGAGTCGGTCTTCTAGTACTAAAGTCGGCATTGTGCCTTTTGTATTTAATTCCTATGCAATTTCTGTGTTTCATCGTCAAGAAGAAGGTCCAAGGGATACAGTAAACCTAGAGTGAAGCATCGGAATCTATTACTAGTGTCACAGGAATGGTTCAAAGCATAGACAGTAAGCAGAGTCAGTCTTCTTGTACTTAATTCGTTATTGTGCATTTTGTATTTAATTCCGACGCATTTTCTGTGTTTCATCGTCAATAAGAACGTCAGAGGGATACAGTAAATCTCAAGTGAAGCATCGGAATGGTTCAAAATATAGTCAGTAAGAAGAGTCGGTCTTCTAGTACTAAAGTCGGCATTGTGCCTTTTGTATTTAATTCCGATGCAATTTCTGTGTTTCATCGTCAATAAGAAGGTCCAAGGGATACAGTAAACCGGGAGTGAAGCATCGGAATCTATAACTAGTGTCACAGAAATGGTTCAAACATAGTCAGTAAGAAGAGTCAGTCTTCTTGTACTTAAGTCGGCATTGTGCATTTTTTATTTAATTCCGACGCAATTTCTGTGTTTCATCGTCAATAAGAAGGTCAGAGGGATACAGTAGACCAGAAGTGAAGCATCGGAATCTATAACTAGTGTCACAGGAATATTTCAAAGCATAGATAGTAGGAAAAGTCAGTCTTCTTGTACTTAAGTCGGCATTGTGCCTTTTGTATTTGATTCCGTTGCAATTTCTGTGTTTCATCGTCAATAAGAAGGTCAGAGGGATACAGTAAACCTGAAGTGTAGCATCGGAATCTATAACAAGTCTCACAGGAATAGTAAAAACATTGAAAGTAGGAAGAGTCAGTCTCCTTGTACTTAAGTCGGCATTGTGC
>NW_025727440.1:0-53313 GCF_021461385.2 Schistocerca piceifrons | reverse complement strand
AAGTTTCTATGATTTGAATCTCTCCTGTGAGTCCAGTTTTAGATTCCGATGCTTCACTTCAGGTTTACTGTATCCCTTGGACCTTCTTATTGACGATGAAACACAGAAATTGCATCCGAATGTAATACAAAAGGCACAATGCCGACTTAAGTAAAAGAGGACTGACACTCTAACATTCTATGATTTGAACCTCTCCTGTGAGTTCAGTTTTAGATTCCGATGCTTAACTTCAGGTTTACTGTATCCCTTGGACATTCTTATTGACGATGAAACACAGAAACTGCATCCGAGATTAATACAAGAGGCACAATACCGACTTTAGTACAAGAGGAGTGACACTCTGAATTTCTATGATTTGAACTTCTCCTTTGAGTCCATTTTAGATTCCGATGCTTCACTTCAGGTTTACTGTATCCCTTGGACCTTCTTATTGCCGATGAAACACAGAAATTGCATCCCAATTTAATACAAAAGGCACAATGACGACTTAAGTACAAGAGGACTGACATTCTAACTTCCTATTATTTGAACCTCTCCTGTGAGTCCAGTTTTAGATTCCGATGCTTCACTTCAGGTTTACTGTATCCCTTGGGCCTTCTTATTGACGATGAAAAACAGAAATTGCATCCGAATTTAATACAAATGGCACAAGGCCGACTTAAGTACAAGAGGACTGACACTCTCACTTTCTATGATTTAAACCTCTCCTGTGAGTCCAGTTTTAGATTCCGATGCTTCACTTCAGGATTACTGCATCCCTTGGACCTTCTTATTGACGATGAAACACAGAAATTGCATCCGGATTTCATACAAATGGCATAATGCCGACTAAAGCACAAGAGGACTGACATTCGAATTTTCTATGATTTGAACCTCTCCTGTGAGTCCAGTTTTAGATTTCGTTGCTTCACTTCAGGTTTACTGTATACCTTGCACCTTCTTAATGCCGATGAAACACAGAAATTGCATCCCAATTTAATACAAAAGGCACAATGACGACTTAAGTACAAGAGGACTGACATTCGAATTTTCTATGATTTGAACCTCTCCTGTGAGTCCAGTTTTAGGTTCCGATGCTTCACTTCAGGTTTACTGTATCCCTTGGACCTTCTTTTTGACGATGAAACACAGAAATTGCATCCGAATGTAATGCAAAAGGCACAATGCCGACTTAAGTAAAAGAGGACTGACACTCTAACATTCTATGATTTGAACCTCTCCTGTGAGTTCAGTTTTAGATTCCGATGCTTCACTTCAGGTTTACTGTATCCCTTGGACCTTCTTATTGACGATGAAACACACAAATTGCATCCGAATTTAATACAAGAGGCACAATACCGACTTAAGTACAAGATGAGTGACACTCTGAATTTCTATGATTTGAACTTCTCCTGTGAGTCCATTATAGATTCCGATGCTTCACTTCAGGTTTACTATATCCCTTGGACCTTCTCATTGCCGATGAAACACAGAAATTGCATCCCAATTTAATACAAAAGGCACAATGACGACTTAAGTATAAGAGAACTGACATTCTAACTTCCTATGATTTGAACCTCTCCTGTGAGTCCACTTTTAGATTCCGATGCTTCACTTCAGGTTTACTGTATCCATTGGACCTTCTTATTGACGATGAAACACAGAAATTGAATCCAAATTTAATACAATTGGCACAATGCCGACTTAAGTACAAGAGGACTGACACTCTCACTTTCTATGATTTGAACCTCTCCTGTGAGTCCAGTTTTAGATTCGGATGCTTCACTTCAGGTTTACTGTATCCCTTGGACCTTCTTATTGACGATGAAACCCAGAAATTGCATCCGAATTTAATACAAGAGGCACAATACCGACTTAAGTACAAGTGGAGTGACACTATGAATTTCTATGATTTGAACTTCTCCTGTGAGTCCAGTTTTAGATTCCGATGCTTCACTTCAGGTTTACTGTATCCCTTGGACATTCTTATTGACGATGAAACACAGAAATTGCATCCGAATTTAATAGAAATGGCACAATGCCGACTTAAGTACAAGAAGACTGACACTCTCACTTTCTATGATTTGAACCTCTCCTGTGAGTCCAGTTTTAGAATTCGATGCTTCACTTCAGGTTTACTGTATACCTTGCACCTTCGTATTGCCGATGAAACACAGAAATTGCATCCCAATTTATTACAAAAGGCACAATGACGACTTAAGTACAAGAGGACTGACATTCTAACTTTCTATGATTTGAACCTCTCCTGTGAGTCCAGTTTTAGATTCCGATGCTTCACTTTCGGTTTACTGTATCCCTTGGAGATTCTTATTGACGAAGAAACAGAGAAATTGCTTCCGAATTTAATACAAAAGGCACAATACCGACTTAAGTACAAGAGGAGTGACACTCTAACTTTCTATGATTTGAACCTGTCCTGTGAGTCCAGTTTTAGATTCCGATGCTTCACTTCGGGATTACTGCATCCCTTGGACCTTCTTATTGACGATGAAACACAGAAATTGCATTCGGTTTTAATACAAATGGCATAATACCGACTTAAGTACAAGAGGACTGACACTCTCACTCTCTATGATTTGAACCTCTCCTGTGAGTCCAGTTTTAGATTCCGATGCTTCACTTCAGGTTTACTGTATACCTTGCACCTTCTTATTGACGATGAAACACAGAAATTGCATCGGAATTTAATACAAAATGCACGATGCCGACTTAAGTAAAAGACGACTGACACTCCAAGTTTCTATGATTTGAACCTCTCCTGTGAGTTCAGTTTTAGCTTCCGATGCTTTACTTTCGGTTTACTGTATCCCTTGGACCTTCTTATTGACGATGAAACACAGAAATTGCATCCGAATGTACTACAAAAGTCACAATGCCGATTTAAGTAAAAGAGGACTGACGCTCTAACATTCTATGATTTGAACCTCTCCTGTGAGTTCAGTTTTAGATTCCGATGCTTCACTTCAGGTTTACTGTATCCCTTGGACCTTCTTATTCACGATGAAACACAGAATTTGCATCCGAATTTCATACAAGAGGCACAATACCGACTTAAGTACAAGAGGAGTAACACTATGAATTTCTATGATTTGAATTTCTCCTGTGACTCCAGTTTTAGATTCCGATGCTTCACTTCAGGTTTACTGTATCCCTTGGACATTCTTATAGATGATGAAACAGAGAAATTGCATCCGAATTTAATACAAAAGGCACAATATCGACTTAAGTACAAGAGGACTGACATTCTAACTTCCTATGATTTGAACCTCTCCTGTGAGTCCAGTTTTAGATTCCGATGCTTCACTTCAGGTTTACTGTATACCTTGCACCTTCTTATTGACGATGAAACACAGAAACTGCATCGGAATTTAATACAAAATGCACAATGCCGACTTAAGTAAAAGACGACTGGCACTCTAAGTTTCTATGATTTGAACCTCTCCTGAGAGTCCAGTTTTAGATTCTGATGCTTCACTTCCGGTTCACTGTATCCCTTGGACCTTCTTATTGACGATGAAACACAGAAATTGCATCCGAATGTAATACAAAAGGCACAATGCCGACTTAAGTAAAAGAGGACTGACACTTTAACATTCTATGATTTGAACCTCTCCTGTGAGATCAGTTTTAGATTCCGATGCTACACTTCAGGTTTACTGTATCCCTTGGACCTTCTTATTGACGATGAAACACAGAATTTGCATCCGAATTTAATACAAGAGGCACAATACCGACTTAAGTACAAGAGGAGTAACACTATGAATTTCTATGATTTGAATCTCTCCTGTGAGTCCAGTTTTAGGTTCCGATGCTTCACTTCAGGTTTACTGTATCCCTTGGACATTCTTTTTGTTGATGAAACAGAGAAATTGCATCCGAATTTAATACAAAAGGCACAATACCGGCTTAAGTACAAGAGGAGTGGCACTCTTACTTTCTATGGTTTGAACCTGTCCTGTGAGTCCAGTTTTAGATTCCGATGCTTCACTTCAGGATTACTGCATCCCTTGGACCTTCTTATTGACGATGAAACACTGAAATTGCATCCGGATTTCATACAAATGGCATAATGCCGACTTAAGCACAAGAGGACTGACACTCTCACTTTCTGTGATTTGAACCTCTCCTGTGAGTCCTGTTTTAGATTCTGATGCTTCACTTCAGATTTACTGTATACCTTGCACCTTCTTATTGACGATGAAACACAGAAATTGCATCCGAATGTAATACAAAAGGCACAATGCCGACTTAAGTAAAAGAGGACTGACACTCTAACATTCTATGATTTGAACCTCTCCTGTGAGTTCAGTTTTAGATTCCGATGCTTAACTTCAGGTTTACTGTATCCCTTGGACATTCTTATTGACGATGAAACACAGAAACTGCATCCGAGATTAATACAAGAGGCACAATACCGACTTTAGTACAAGAGGAGTGACACTCTGAATTTCTATGATTTGAACTTCTCCTTTGAGTCCATTTTAGATTCCGATGCTTCACTTCAGGTTTACTGTATCCCTTGGACCTTCTTATTGCCGATGAAACACAGAAATTGCATCCCAATTTAATACAAAAGGCACAATGACGACTTAAGTACAAGAGGACTGACATTCTAACTTCCTATTATTTGAACCTCTCCTGTGAGTCCAGTTTTAGATTCCGATGCTTCACTTCAGGTTTACTGTATCCCTTGGGCCTTCTTATTGACGATGAAAAACAGAAATTGCATCCGAATTTAATACAAATGGCACAAGGCCGACTTAAGTACAAGAGGACTGACACTCTCACTTTCTATGATTTAAACCTCTCCTGTGAGTCCAGTTTTAGATTCCGATGCTTCACTTCAGGATTACTGCATCCCTTGGACCTTCTTATTGACGATGAAACACAGAAATTGCATCCGGATTTCATACAAATGGCATAATGCCGACTAAAGCACAAGAGGACTGACATTCGAATTTTCTATGATTTGAACCTCTCCTGTGAGTCCAGTTTTAGATTTCGATGCTTCACTTCAGGTTTACTGTATACCTTGCACCTTCTTAATGCCGATGAAACACAGAAATTGCATCCCAATTTAATACAAAAGGCACAATGACGACTTAAGTACAAGAGGACTGACATTCGAATTTTCTATGATTTGAACCTCTCCTGTGAGTCCAGTTTTAGGTTCCGATGCTTCACTTCAGGTTTACTGTATCCCTTGGACCTTCTTTTCGACGATGAAACACAGAAATTGCATCCGAATGTAATGCAAAAGGCACAATGCCGACTTAAGTAAAAGAGGACTGACACTCTAACATTCTATGATTTGAACCTCTCCTGTGAGTTCAGTTTTAGATTCCGATGCTTCACTTCAGGTTTACTGTATCCCTTGGACCTTCTTATTGACGATGAAACACACAAATTGCATCCGAATTTAATACAAGAGGCACAATACCGACTTAAGTACAAGATGAGTGACACTCTGAATTTCTATGATTTGAACTTCTCCTGTGAGTCCATTATAGATTCCGATGCTTCACTTCAGGTTTACTATATCCCTTGGACCTTCTCATTGCCGATGAAACACAGAAATTGCATCCCAATTTAATACAAAAGGCACAATGACGACTTAAGTATAAGAGAACTGACATTCTAACTTCCTATGATTTGAACCTCTCCTGTGAGTCCACTTTTAGATTCCGATGCTTCACTTCAGGTTTACTGTATCCATTGGACCTTCTTATTGACGATGAAACACAGAAATTGAATCCAAATTTAATACAATTGGCACAATGCCGACTTAAGTACAAGAGGACTGACACTCTCACTTTCTATGATTTGAACCTCTCCTGTGAGTCCAGTTTTAGATTCGGATGCTTCACTTCAGGTTTACTGTATCCCTTGGACCTTCTCATTGCCGATGAAACACAGAAATTGCATCCCAATTTAATACAAAAGGCACAATGACGACTCAAGTACAAGAGAACTGACATTCTTACTTCCTATGATTTGAACCTCTCCTGTGAGTCCAGTTTTAGATTCCGAAGCTTCACTTCAGGTTTACTGTATCCATTGGACCTTCTTATTGACGATGAAACAAAGAAATTGCATCCGAATTTAATACAAATGGCACAATGCCGACTTAAGTACAAGAAGACTGACACTCTCACTTTCTATGATTTGAACCTTTCCTGTGAGTCCAGTTTTAGAATTCGATGCTTCACTTCAGGTTTACTGTATACCTTGCACCTTCTTATTGCCGATGAAACACAGAAATTGCATCCCAATTTATTACAAAAGGCACAATGACGACTTAAGTACAAGAGGACTGACATTCTAACTTTCTATGATTTGAACCTCTCCTGTGAGTCCAGTTTTAGATTCCGATGCTTCACTTTCGGTTTACTGTATCCCTTGGAGATTCTTATTAACCATGAAACAGAGAAATTGCATCCGAATTTAATACAAAAGGCACAATACCGACTTAAGTACAAGAGGAGTGACACTCTAACTTTCTATGATTTGAACCTGTCCTGTGAGTCCAGTTTTAGATTCCGATGCTTCACTTCGGGATTACTGCATCCCTTGGACCTTCTTATTGACGATGAAACACAGAAATTGCATTCGGTTTTAATACAAATGGCATAATACCGACTTAAGTACAAGAGGACTGACACTCTCACTCTCTATGATTTGAACCTCTCCTGTGAGTCCAGTTTTAGATTCCGATGCTTCACTTCAGGTTTACTGTATACCTTGCACCTTCTTATTGACGATGAAACACAGAAATTGCATCGGAATTTAATACAAAATGCACGATGCCGACTTAAGTAAAAGACGACTGACACTCCAAGTTTCTATGATTTGAACCTCTCCTGTGAGTTCAGTTTTAGCTTCCGATGCTTTACTTTCGGTTTACTGTATCCCTTGGACCTTCTTATTGACGATGAAACACAGAAATTGCATCCGAATGTACTACAAAAGTCACAATGCCGATTTAAGTAAAAGAGGACTGACGCTCTAACATTCTATGATTTGAACCTCTCCTGTGAGTTCAGTTTTAGATTCCGATGCTTCACTTCAGGTTTACTGTATCCCTTGGACCTTCTTATTCACGATGAAACACAGAATTTGCATCCGAATTTCATACAAGAGGCACAATACCGACTTAAGTACAAGAGGAGTAACACTATGAATTTCTATGATTTGAATTTCTCCTGTGACTCCAGTTTTAGATTCCGATGCTTCACTTCAGGTTTACTGTATCCCTTGGACATTCTTATAGATGATGAAACAGAGAAATTGCATCCGAATTTAATACAAAAGGCACAATATCGACTTAAGTACAAGAGGACTGACATTCTAACTTCCTATGATTTGAACCTCTCCTGTGAGTCCAGTTTTAGATTCCGATGCTTCACTTCAGGTTTACTGTATACCTTGCACCTTCTTATTGACGATGAAACACAGAAACTGCATCGGAATTTAATACAAAATGCACAATGCCGACTTAAGTAAAAGACGACTGGCACTCTAAGTTTCTATGATTTGAACCTCTCCTGAGAGTCCAGTTTTAGATTCTGATGCTTCACTTCCGGTTTACTGTATCCCTTGGACCTTCTTATTGACGATGAAACACAGAAATTGCATCCGAATGTAATACAAAAGGCACAATGCCGACTTAAGTAAAAGAGGACTGACATTTTAACATTCTATGATTTGAACCTCTCCTGTGAGATCAGTTTTAGATTCCGATGCTACACTTCAGGTTTACTGTATCCCTTGGACCTTCTTATTGACGATGAAACACAGAATTTGCATCCGAATTTAATACAAGAGGCACAATACCGACTTAAGTACAAGAGGAGTAACACTATGAATTTCTATGATTTGAATCTCTCCTGTGAGTCCAGTTTTAGGTTCCGATGCTTCACTTCAGGTTTACTGTATCCCTTGGACATTCTTTTTGTTGATGAAACAGAGAAATTGCATCCGAATTTAATACAAAAGGCACAATACCGGCTTAAGTACAAGAGGAGTGGCACTCTTACTTTCTATGGTTTGAACCTGTCCTGTGAGTCCAGTTTTAGATTCCGATGCTTCACTTCAGGATTACTGCATCCCTTGGACCTTCTTATTGACGATGAAACACTGAAATTGCATCCGGATTTCATACAAATGGCATAATGCCGACTTAAGCACAAGAGGACTGACACTCTCACTTTCTGTGATTTGAACCTCTCCTGTGAGTCCTGTTTTAGATTCTGATGCTTCACTTCAGATTTACTGTATACCTTGCACCTTCTTATTGACGATGAAACACAGAAATTGCATCGGAATTTAATACAAAATGCACAATGCCGCCTTAAGTAAAAGACGACTGTTACTCTAAGTTTCTATGATTTGAACCTCTCCTGTGAGTCCAGTTCTAGATTCCGATGCTTCACTTCAGGTTTACTGTATCCCTTGGACCTTCTTATTGACGATGAAACCCAGAAATTGCATCCGGTTTTAATACAAATGGCATAATACCGACTTAAGTACAAGAGGACTGACACTCTGAATTTCTATGATTTGAACTTCTCCTGTGAGTCCATTATAGATTCCGATGCTTCACTTCAGGTTTACTGTATCCCTTGGACCTTCTCATTGCCGATGAAACACAGAAATTGCATCCCAATTTAATACAAAAGGCACAATGACGACTCAAGTACAAGAGAACTGACATTCTTACTTCCTATGATTTGAACCTCTCCTGTGAGTCCAGTTTTAGATTCCGAAGCTTCACTTCAGGTTTACTGTATCCATTGGACCTTCTTATTGACGATGAAACACAGAAATTGCATCCGAATTTAATACAAATGGCACAATGCCGACTTAAGTACAAGAAGACTGACACTCTCACTTTCTATGATTTGAACCTTTCCTGTGAGTCCAGTTTTAGAATTCGATGCTTCACTTCAGGTTTACTGTATACCTTGCACCTTCTTATTGCCGATGAAACACAGAAATTGCATCCCAATTTATTACAAAAGGCACAATGACGACTTAAGTACAAGAGGACTGACATTCTAACTTTCTATGATTTGAACCTCTCCTGTGAGTCCAGTTTTAGATTCCGATGCTTCACTTTCGGTTTACTGTATCCCTTGGAGATTCTTATTGACGAAGAAACAGAGAAATTGCTTCCGAATTTAATACAAAAGGCACAATACCGACTTAAGTACAAGAGGAGTGACACTCTAACTTTCTATGATTTGAACCTGTCCTGTGAGTCCAGTTTTAGATTCCGATGCTTCACTTCGGGATTACTGCATCCCTTGGACCTTCTTATTGACGATGAAACACAGAAATTGCATTCGGTTTTAATACAAATGGCATAATACCGACTTAAGTACAAGAGGACTGACACTCTCACTCTCTATGATTTGAACCTCTCCTGTGAGTCCAGTTTTAGATTCCGATGCTTCACTTCAGGTTTACTGTATACCTTGCACCTTCTTATTGACGATGAAACACAGAAATTGCATCGGAATTTAATACAAAATGCACGATGCCGACTTAAGTAAAAGACGACTGACACTCCAAGTTTCTATGATTTGAACCTCTCCTGTGAGTTCAGTTTTAGCTTCCGATGCTTTACTTTCGGTTTACTGTATCCCTTGGACCTTCTTATTGACGATGAAACACAGAAATTGCATCCGAATGTACTACAAAAGTCACAATGCCGATTTAAGTAAAAGAGGACTGACGCTCTAACATTCTATGATTTGAACCTCTCCTGTGAGTTCAGTTTTAGATTCCGATGCTTCACTTCAGGTTTACTGTATCCCTTGGACCTTCTTATTCACGATGAAACACAGAATTTGCATCCGAATTTCATACAAGAGGCACAATACCGACTTAAGTACAAGAGGAGTAACACTATGAATTTCTATGATTTGAATTTCTCCTGTGACTCCAGTTTTAGATTCCGATGCTTCACTTCAGGTTTACTGTATCCCTTGGACATTCTTATAGATGATGAAACAGAGAAATTGCATCCGAATTTAATACAAAAGGCACAATATCGACTTAAGTACAAGAGGACTGACATTCTAACTTCCTATGATTTGAACCTCTCCTGTGAGTCCAGTTTTAGATTCCGATGCTTCACTTCAGGTTTACTGTATACCTTGCACCTTCTTATTGACGATGAAACACAGAAACTGCATCGGAATTTAATACAAAATGCACAATGCCGACTTAAGTAAAAGACGACTGGCACTCTAAGTTTCTATGATTTGAACCTCTCCTGAGAGTCCAGTTTTAGATTCTGATGCTTCACTTCCGGTTTACTGTATCCCTTGGACCTTCTTATTGACGATGAAACACAGAAATTGCATCCGAATGTAATACAAAAGGCACAATGCCGACTTAAGTAAAAGAGGACTGACACTTTAACATTCTATGATTTGAACCTCTCCTGTGAGATCAGTTTTAGATTCCGATGCTTCACTTCAGGTTTACTGTATCCCTTGGACCTTCTTATTGACGATGAAACACAGAATTTGCATCCGAATTTAATACAAGAGGCACAATACCGACTTAAGTACAAGAGGAGTAACACTATGAATTTCTATGATTTGAATCTCTCCTGTGAGTCCAGTTTTAGGTTCCGATGCTTCACTTCAGGTTTACTGTATCCCTTGGACATTCTTTTTGTTGATGAAACAGAGAAATTGCATCCGAATTTAATACAAAAGGCACAATACCGGCTTAAGTACAAGAGGAGTGGCACTCTTACTTTCTATGGTTTGAACCTGTCCTGTGAGTCCAGTTTTAGATTCCGATGCTTCACTTCAGGATTACTGCATCCCTTGGACCTTCTTATTGACGATGAAACACTGAAATTGCATCCGGATTTCATACAAATGGCATAATGCCGACTTAAGCACAAGAGGACTGACACTCTCACTTTCTGTGATTTGAACCTCTCCTGTGAGTCCTGTTTTAGATTCTGATGCTTCACTTCAGATTTACTGTATACCTTGCACCTTCTTATTGACGATGAAACACAGAAATTGCATCGGAATTTAATACAAAATGCACAATGCCGCCTTAAGTAAAAGACGACTGTTACTCTAAGTTTCTATGATTTGAACCTCTCCTGTGAGTCCAGTTCTAGATTCCGATGCTTCACTTCAGGTTTACTGTATCCCTTGGACCTTCTTATTGACGATGAAACCCAGAAATTGCATCCGGTTTTAATACAAATGGCATAATACCGACTTAAGTACAAGAGGACTGACACTCTGAATTTCTATGATTTGAACTTCTCCTGTGAGTCCGTTATAGATTCCGATGCTTCACTTCAGGTTTACTGTATCCCTTGGACCTTCTCATTGCCGATGAAACACAGAAATTGCATCCCAATTTAATACAAAAGGCACAATGACGACTCAAGTACAAGAGAACTGACATTCTTACTTCCTATGATTTGAACCTCTCCTGTGAGTCCAGTTTTAGATTCCGAAGCTTCACTTCAGGTTTACTGTATCCATTGGACCTTCTTATTGACGATGAAACAAAGAAATTGCATCCGAATTTAATACAAATGGCACAATGCCGACTTAAGTACAAGAAGACTGACACTCTCACTTTCTATGATTTGAACCTTTCCTGTGAGTCCAGTTTTAGAATTCGATGCTTCACTTCAGGTTTACTGTATACCTTGCACCTTCTTATTGCCGATGAAACACAGAAATTGCATCCCAATTTATTACAAAAGGCACAATGACGACTTAAGTACAAGAGGACTGACATTCTAACTTTCTATGATTTGAACCTCTCCTGTGAGTCCAGTTTTAGATTCCGATGCTTCACTTTCGGTTTACTGTATCCCTTGGAGATTCTTATTAACCATGAAACAGAGAAATTGCATCCGAATTTAATACAAAAGGCACAATACCGACTTAAGTACAAGAGGAGTGACACTCTAACTTTCTATGATTTGAACCTGTCCTGTGAGTCCAGTTTTAGATTCCGATGCTTCACTTCGGGATTACTGCATCCCTTGGACCTTCTTATTGACGATGAAACACAGAAATTGCATTCGGTTTTAATACAAATGGCATAATACCGACTTAAGTACAAGAGGACTGACACTCTCACTCTCTATGATTTGAACCTCTCCTGTGAGTCCAGTTTTAGATTCCGATGCTTCACTTCAGGTTTACTGTATACCTTGCACCTTCTTATTGACGATGAAACACAGAAATTGCATCGGAATTTAATACAAAATGCACGATGCCGACTTAAGTAAAAGACGACTGACACTCCAAGTTTCTATGATTTGAACCTCTCCTGTGAGTTCAGTTTTAGATTCCGATGCTTTACTTTCGGTTTACTGTATCCCTTGGACCTTCTTATTGACGATGAAACACAGAAATTGCATCCGAATGTACTACAAAAGTCACAATGCCGATTTAAGTAAAAGAGGACTGACGCTCTAACATTCTAAGATTTGAACCTCTCCTGTGAGTTCAGTTTTAGATTCCGATGCTTCACTTCAGGTTTACTGTATCCCTTGGACCTTCTTATTCACGATGAAACACAGAATTTGCATCCGAATTTCATACAAGAGGCACAATACCGACTTAAGTACAAGAGGAGTAACACTATGAATTTCTATGATTTGAATTTCTCCTGTGACTCCAGTTTTAGATTCCGATGCTTCACTTCAGGTTTACTGTATCCCTTGGACATTCTTATAGATGATGAAACAGAGAAATTGCATCCGAATTTAATACAAAAGGCACAATATCGACTTAAGTACAAGAGGACTGACATTCTAACTTCCTATGATTTGAACCTCTCCTGTGAGTCCAGTTTTAGATTCCGATGCTTCACTTCAGGTTTACTGTATACCTTGCACCTTCTTATTGACGATGAAACACAGAAACTGCATCGGAATTTAATACAAAATGCACAATGCCGACTTAAGTAAAAGACGACTGGCACTCTAAGTTTCTATGATTTGAACCTCTCCTGAGAGTCCAGTTTTAGATTCTGATGCTTCACTTCCGGTTTACTGTATCCCTTGGACCTTCTTATTGACGATGAAACACAGAAATTGCATCCGAATGTAATACAAAAGGCACAATGCCGACTTAAGTAAAAGAGGACTGACACTTTAACATTCTATGATTTGAACCTCTCCTGTGAGATCAGTTTTAGATTCCGATGCTTCACTTCAGGTTTACTGTATCCCTTGGACCTTCTTATTGACGATGAAACACAGAATTTGCATCCGAATTTAATACAAGAGGCACAATACCGACTTAAGTACAAGAGGAGTAACACTATGAATTTCTATGATTTGAATCTCTCCTGTGAGTCCAGTTTTAGGTTCCGATGCTTCACTTCAGGTTTACTGTATCCCTTGGACATTCTTTTTGTTGATGAAACAGAGAAATTGCATCCGAATTTAATACAAAAGGCACAATACCGGCTTAAGTACAAGAGGAGTGGCACTCTAACTTTCTATGGTTTGAACCTGTCCTGTGAGTCCAGTTTTAGATTCCGATGCTTCACTTCAGGATTACTGCATCCCTTGGACCTTCTTATTGACGATGAAACACTGAAATTGCATCCGGATTTCATACAAATGGCATAATGCCGACTTAAGCACAAGAGGACTGACACTCTCACTTTCTGTGATTTGAACCTCTCCTGTGAGTCCTGTTTTAGATTCTGATGCTTCACTTCAGATTTACTGTATACCTTGCACCTTCTTATTGACGATGAAACACAGAAATTGCATCGGAATTTAATACAAAATGCACAATGCCGCCTTAAGTAAAAGACGACTGTTACTCTAAGTTTCTATGATTTGAACCTCTCCTGTGAGTCCAGTTCTAGATTCCGATGCTTCACTTCAGGTTTACTGTATCCCTTGGACCTTCTTATTGACGATGAAACCCAGAAATTGCATCCGGTTTTAATACAAATTTCATAATACCGACTTAAGTACAAGAGGACTGACACTCTGAATTTCTATGATTTGAACTTCTCCTGTGAGTCCATTATAGATTCCGATGCTTCACTTCAGGTTTACTGTATCCCTTGGACCTTCTCATTGCCGATGAAACACAGAAATTGCATCCCAATTTAATACAAAAGGCACAATGACGACTCAAGTACAAGAGAACTGACATTCTTACTTCCTATGATTTGAACCTCTCCTGTGAGTCCAGTTTTAGATTCCGAAGCTTCACTTCAGGTTTACTGTATCCATTGGACCTTCTTATTGACGATGAAACACAGAAATTGCATCCGAATTTAATACAAATGGCACAATGCCGACTTAAGTACAAGAAGACTGACACTCTCACTTTCTATGATTTGAACCTCTCCTGTGAGTCCAGTTTTAGAATTCGATGCTTCACTTCAGGTTTACTGTATACCTTGCACCTTCTTATTGCCGATGAAACACAGAAATTGCATCCCAATTTATTACAAAAGGCACAATGACGACTTAAGTACAAGAGGACTGACATTCTAACTTTCTATGATTTGAACCTCTCCTGTGAGTCCAGTTTTAGATTCCGATGCTTCACTTCAGGTTTACTGTATCCCTTGGACCTTCTTATTGACGATGAAACACAGAAATTGCATCCGGATTTAATACAAATGGCATAATGCCGACTTCAGTACAAGAAGACTGACACTCTCACTTTCTATGATTTGAACCTCTCCTGTGAGTCCAGTTTTAGATTCCGATGCTTCACTTCAGGTTTACTGTATCCCTTGGACCTTCTTATTGACGATGAAACACAGAAATTGCATCCGAATTTAATACAAAAGGCACAATGCCGACTTAAGTAAAAGGTGACTGACACTCTAACATTCTAATGATTTGAACCTCTCCTGTGAGTTCAGTTTTAGATTCCGATGCTTCACTTAAGTTTTACTGTATACCTTGGACCTTCTTATTGATGGTTAAACCCAGATATTGCATCCGAATATAATACAAAAGGCACAATGCCGACTTAAGTACAAGAGGACTGTCACTCTAACTTTCTATCATTTCAACCTCTCCAGTGAGTCCAGTTTTAGATTCCGATGCTTCACTTCAGGTTTACTGTATCCCTTGGACCTTCTTATTGACGATGAAACACAGAAATTGCATCCGAATGTAATACAAAAGGCACAATGCCGACTTAAGTAAAGGAGGACTGACACTCTAACATTCTATTGATTTGAACCTCTCCTGTGAGTTCAGTTTTAGATTCCGATGCTTCACTTCAGGTTTTCTGTATCCCTTGGACCTTCTTATTGACGATGAAACACAGAAATTGCATCTGAATTTATTACAAGAGGCACAATACCGACCAAAGTACAAGAGGAGTGACACTCTGAATTTCTATGATTTGAACTTCTCCTGTGAGTCCATTATAGATTCCGATGCTTCACTTCAGGTTTACTGTATCCCTTGGACCTTCTCATTGCCGAAGAAACACAGAAATAGCATCCCAATTTAATACAAAAGGCACAATGACGACTTAAGTACAAGAGGACTGACATTCTAACTTCCTATGATTTGAACCTCTCCTGTGAGTCCAGTTTTAGATTCCGATGCTTCACTTCAGGTTTACTGTATCCATTGGACCTTCTTATTGACGATGAAACACAGAAATTGCATCCGAATTTAATACAAATGGCACAATGCCGACTTAAGTACAAGAGGACTGACACTCTCACTTTCTATGATTTTAACCTCTCCGGTAAGTCCAGTTTTAGATTCCGATGCTTCACTTCAGGTTTACTGTATCCCTTGGACCTTCTTATTGACGATGAAACCCAGAAATTGCATCCGAATTTAATACAAGAGGCACAATACCGACTTAAGTACAAGAGGAGTGACACTATGAATTTCTATGATTTGAACTTCTCCTGTGAGTCCAGTTTTAGATTCCGATGCTTCACTTCAGGTTTACTGTATCCCTTGGACCTTCTTATTGACGATGATACACAGAAATTGGATCGGAATTTAAAAAACATGGCACAATGCCGACTTAAGTACAAGAAGACTGACACTCTAACTTTCTATGATTTGAACCTCTCCTGTGAGTCCAGTTTTAGAATTCGATGCTTCACTTCAGGTTTACTGTATACCTTGCACATTCTTATTGCCGATGAAACACAGAAATTGCATCCCAATTTATTACAAAAGGCACAATGACGACATAAGTACAAGAGGACTGACATTCTAACTTTCTATGATTTGAACCTCTCCTGTGAGTCCAGTTTTAGATTCCGATGCTTGACATTTGGTTTACTGTATCCCTTGGAGATTCTTATTGACGATGAAACAGAGAAATTGCATCCAAATTTAATACAAAAGGCACAATACCGACTTAAGTACAAGAGGAGTGACACTCTAACTTTCTATGATTTGAACCTGTCCTGTGAGTCCAGTTTTAGATTCCGATGCTTCACTTCGGGATTACTGCATCCCTTGGACCTTCTTATTGACGATGAAACTTAGAAATTGCATCCGGATTTAATACAAATGGCATAATACCGACTTAAGTACAAGAGGACTGACACTCTCACTCTCTATGATTTGAACCTCTCCTGTGAGTCCGGTTTTAGATTCCGATGCTTCACTTCAGGTTTACTGTATACCTTGCACCTTCTTATTGACGATGAAACACAGAAATTGCATCGGAATTAAATACAAAATGCACAATGCAGACTTAAGTAAAAGACGACTGACACTCCAAGTTTCTATGATTTGAACCTCTCCTGTGAGTTCAGTTTTAGATTCCGATGCTTCACTTTCGGTTTACTGTATCCCTTGGACCTTCTCATTGACGACGAAACACAGAAATTGCATCCGAATGTAATACAAAAGGCACAATGCCGACTTAAGTAAAAGAGGACTGACACTCTAACATTCTATGATTTGAACCTCTCCTGTGAGTTCAGTTTTAGATTTCGATGCTTCACTTCAGGTTTACTGTATCCCTTGGACCTTCTTATTGACGATGAAACACAGAAATTGCATCCGAATTTAATACAAATGGCACAATGCCGACTTAAGTACAAGAGGTCTGACACTCTCACTTTCTATGATTTGAACCTCTGCTGTGAGTCCAGTTTTAGATTCCGATGCTTCACTTCAGGTTTACTGTATCCCTTGGATCTTCTTATTGACTATGAAACCCAGAAATTGCATTCGAATTTAATACAAATGGCACAATGCCGACTTAAGTACAAGAGGACTGACACTCTCACTTTCTATGATTTGAACCTCTCCTGTGAGTCCAGTTTTAGTTTCCGATGCTTCACTTCAGGTTTACTGTATCCCTTGGACCTTCTTATTGACGATGAAACACAGAAATTGCATCCGAATGTATTACAAAAGGCACAATGCCGACTTAAGTAAAAGAGGACTGACACTCTAACATTCTGTGATTTGAACCTCTCCTGTGAGTTCAGTTTTAGATTACGATGCTTCACTTCAGGTTTACTGTATCCCTTGGACCTTCGTATTGACGATGAAACACAGAAATTCCATCCGAATTTAAAACAGGAGACACAATATCGACTTAAGTACAAGAGGACTGACATTCTAACTTTCTATGGTTTGAACCTCTCCTGTGAGTCCAGTTTTAGATTCCGACGCTTCACTTCAGGTTTACTGTATCCCTTGGACATTCTTATTGACGATGAAACAGAGAAATTGCATCCGAATTTAATACAAAGAGCACAATACCGACTTAAGTACAAGAGGAGTGACACTCTAACTCTCTATGATTTGAACCTGTCCTGTGAGTCCAGTTTTAAATTCCGATGCTTCACTTCAGGATTACTGCATCCCTTGGACCTTCTTATTGACGATGAAACACAGAAATTGCATCGAAATTTAATACAAAATGCACAATGCCGACTTAAGTGAAAGACGACTGACACTCTAAGTATCTATAATTTGAACCTCTCCTGTGAGTCCAGTTTAAGATTCCGATGCTTCACATCCGGTTTACTGTATCTTTTGGACCTTCTTATTGACGATGAAACACAGAAATTGCAACCGAATGTAATACAAAAGGCACAATGCCGACTTAAGTAAAAGAGGACTGACACTCTAAGATTCTAATGATTTGAACCTCTCCTGTGAGTTCAGTTTTAGATTCCGATGCTTCACTTAAGTTTTACTGTATCCCTTGGACCTTCTTATTGATGATGAAACCCAGAAATTGCATCCGAATTTAATACAAAAGGCACAATGCCGACTTAAGTACAAGAGGACTGACACTCTAACTTTCTATGATTTGAACCTGTCCTGTGAGTCCAGTTTCAGATTCCGATGCTTCACTTCAGGTTTACTGTATCCCTTGGACCTTCGTATTGACGATGAAACACAGGAACTGCATCCGAATTTAATACAAAAGGCACAATGGCGACTTAAGTTTAAGAGGACTGACAGTCTCACTTTCTACGATTTGAACCTCTCCTGTGAGTCCAGTTTTAGACTCCGACGCTTCACTTCAGGTTTAGTGTATACCTTGCACCTTCTTATTGACGATGAAACACAGAAATTGCATCGGAATTAAATTCAAAATGCACAATGCCGACTTAAGTACAAGAGGAAAGACTTTCTAACTTTCTACGATTTGAACCTCTCCTGTGAGTCCAGGTTTAGATTCCGATGCCTCACTTCAGGTTTACTGCATCCCTTGGACCATCTTATTGACGATGAAACACAGATATTGCATCCGGAATTAATACAAATGGCATAATGCCGACTTAAGTACAAGAGGACTGACACTCTCACTTTCTATGATTTGAATCTCTCCTCTGAGTCCAGTTTTCGATTCCGATGCTTCACTTCAGGTTTACTGTATCCCTTGGACCTTCTTATTGACGATGAAACACAGAAATTGCATCCGAATTTAATACAAAATGCACAATGCCGACTTAAGTAAAAGACGAATGACACTCTAAGTTTCTATGATTTGAACCTCTCCTGTGAGTCCAGTTTTAGATTCCGTTGCTTCACTTCCGGTTTACTGTATCCCTTGGACCTTCTTATTGGCGATGAAACACAGAAATAGCATCCGAATGTAATACAAAAGGCACAATACCGACTTCAGTAAAAGAGGACTGATACTCTAACATTCTAATGATTTGAACCTCTCCTGTGAGTTCAGTTTTAGATTCCGATGCTTCACTTAAGTATTACTGTATCCCTTGGACCTTCTTATTGACGATGAAACCCAGAAATTGCATCCCAATTTAATACAAAAGGCACAATGCCGACTTAAGTACAAGAGGACTGACACTCTAACTTTCTATCATTTGAACCTTTCCTGTGATTCCTGTTTTAGATTCCGATGCTTCACTTCAGGTTTACTGTATCCCTTGGACCTTCTTATTGACGATGAAACACAGGAACTGCATCCGAAATTAATACAAAAGGCACAATGGCGACTTAAGTTTAAGAGGACTGACAGTCTCACTTTCTACGATTTGAACCGCTCCTGTGAGTCCAGTTTTAGACTCCGACGCTTCACTTCAGGTTTAGTGTATACCTTGCACCTTCTTATTGACGATGAAACACAGAAATTGCATCGGAATTAAATTCAAAATGCACAATGCCGACTTAAGTACAAGAGGAAAGACTTTCTAACTTTCTACGATTTGAACCTCTCCTGTGAGTCCAGGTTTAGATTCCGATGCCTCACTTCAGGTTTACTGCATCCCTTGGACCATCTTATTGACGATGAAACACAGATATTGCATCCGGAATTAATACAAATGGCATAATGCCGACTTAAGTACAAGAGGACTGACACTCTCACTTTCTATGATTTGAATCTCTCCTCTGAGTCCAGTTTTCGATTCCGATGCTTCACTTCAGGTTTACTGTATCCCTTGGACCTTCTTATTGACGATGAAACACAGAAATTGCATCCGAATTTAATACAAAATGCACAATGCCGACTTAAGTAAAAGACGAATGACACTCTAAGTTTCTATGATTTGAACCTCTCCTGTGAGTCCAGTTTTAGATTCCGTTGCTTCACTTCCGGTTTACTGTATCCCTTGGACCTTCTTATTGGCGATGAAACACAGAAATAGCATCCGAATGTAATACAAAAGGCACAATACCGACTTCAGTAAAAGAGGACTGATACTCTAACATTCTAATGATTTGAACCTCTCCTGTGAGTTCAGTTTTAGATTCCGATGCTTCACTTAAGTATTACTGTATCCCTTGGACCTTCTTATTGACGATGAAACCCAGAAATTGCATCCCAATTTAATACAAAAGGCACAATGCCGACTTAAGTACAAGAGGACTGACACTCTAACTTTCTATCATTTGAACCTTTCCTGTGATTCCTGTTTTAGATTCCGATGCTTCACTTCAGGTTTACTGTATCCCTTGGACCTTCTTATTGACGATGAAACACAGGAACTGCATCCGAAATTAATACAAAAGGCACAATGGCGACTTAAGTTTAAGAGGACTGACAGTCTCACTTTCTACGATTTGAACCGCTCCTGTGAGTCCAGTTTTAGACTCCGACGCTTCACTTCAGGTTTACTGTATACCTTGCACCTTCTTATTGAGGATGAAATACAGAAATTGCATCGGAATTAAATTCGAAAGGCACAATGCCGACTTAAGTACAAGAGGACTGACACTCTAACTTTCTATGATTTGAACCTCTCCTGTGAGTCCAGTTTTAGATTCCGATGCTTCACTTCAGGTTTACTGTATCCCTTGGACCTTCTTATTGACGATGAAACACAGAAATTGCATCCGAATTTAATACAAAAGGCACAATACCAACTTAAGTACGAGAGGAGTGACACTCTCACTTTTTATGATTTGAACCTCTCCTGTGAGTTCAGTTTTAGATTCCGATGCTTCACTTCAGGTTTACTGTATCCCTTGGACCTTCTTATTGACGGTGAAACACATAAATTGCATCCGAATGTAATACAAAAGGCACAATGCCGACTTAAGTAAAGGAGGACTGACACTCTAACATTCTATTGATTTGAACCTCTCCTGTGAGTTCAGTTTTAGATTCCGATGCTTCACTTCAGGTTTACTGTATGCCTTGGACCTTCTTATTGACGATGAAACACAGAAATTGCATCCGAATGTAATACAAAAGGCACAATACCGACTTAAGTAAAAGAGGACTGACACTCTAACATTCTAATGATTTGAACCTCTCCTGTGAGTCCAGTTTTAGATTCAGATGCTTCACTTCAGGTTTACTGTATACTTTGCACCTTCTTATTGCCGATGAAACACAGAAATTGCATCCCAATTTAATACGAAAGGCGCAATGACGACTTAAGTACAAGAGGACTGACATTCTAATTTTCTATGATTTGAACCTCTCCTGTGAGTCCAGTTTTAGATTCCGATGCTTCACTTTAGGTTTACTGTATCCCTTGGAGATTCTTATTGACGATGAAACACAGAAATTGCATCGGAATTTAATACAAAATGCACAATGCCGACTTAAGTAAAAGACGACTGACACTCTAAGTATCTATGATTTGAACCTCTCCTGTGAGACCAGTTTTAGATTCCGATGCTTCACTTCCGGTTTACTGTATCCCTTGGACCTTCTTATTGACGATGAAACACAGAAATTGCATCCGAATTTAATACAAATGGCACAATGCCGACTTAAGTACAAGAGGACTGACACTCTCACTTTCTATGATTTGATTCTCTCCTCTGAGTCCAGTTTTAGATTCCGATGCTTCACTTCAGGTTTACTGTATGCCTTGGACCTTCTAATTGACGATGAAACACAGAAATTGCATTCGAATTTAATACAAAAGGCACAATGCCGACTTAAGTACAGGAGGACTCACACTCTCACTTTCTATGATTTGAACCTCTCCTGTGAGTCCAGTTTTAGATTCCGATGCTTCACTTCAGGTTTGCTGTATCCCTTGGACCTTCTTATTGACGATGAAACACAGAAATTGCATCCGAATTTAATACAAATGGCACAATGCAGACTTAAGTACAAGAGGAGTGACACTCTCACTTTCTATGATTTGAACCTCTCCTGTGAGTCCAGTTTTAGATTCCGATGCTTCACTTCAGGTTTACTGTAACCCTTGGACCTTCTTATTGACGATGAAACACAGAAATTGCATCCGAATGTAATACAAAAGGCAGAATGCCGACTTATATAAAAGAGGACTGACACTCTAACATTCTATGATTTGAACCTCTCCTGTGAGTTCAGTTTAGATTCCGATGCTTCACTTCAGGTTTTCTGTATCCCTTGGACCTTCTTATTGACGATGAAACACAGAAATTGCATCCGAATTTATTACAAGAGGCACAATACCGACCTAAGTACAAGAGGAGTGACACTCTCAATTTCTATGATTTGAACTTCTCCTGTGAGTCCATTATAGCTTCCGATGCTTCACTTCGGGTTTACTGTATCCCTTGGACCTTCTCATTGCCGAAGAAACACAGAAATTGCATCCCAATTTAATACAAAAGGCACAATGACGACTTAAGTACAAGAGGACTGACATTCTAACTTCCTATGATAGAACCTCTCCTGTGAGTCCAGTTTTAGATTCCGATGCTTCACTTCAGGTTTACTGTATCCATTGGACATTCTTATTGACGATGAAACACAGAAATTGCATCCGAATTTAATACAAATGGCACAATACCGACTAAGTACGAGAGGAGTGACAATCTAACTTTCTATGATTTGAACCTCTCCTGTGAGTCCAGTTTTAGATTCCGATGCTTCGCTTCAGGTATACTGCACCCCCTTGGACCTTCTTATTGACGATGAAACACAGAAATTGCATCCGGATTTAATACAAATGGCATAATGCCGACTTAAGTACAAGAGGACTGACACTCTCACTTTCTATGATTTGAATCTCTCCTCTGAGTCCAGTTTTCGATTCCGATGCTTCACTTCAGGTTTACTGTATCCCTTGGACCTTCTTATTGACGATGAAACACAGAAATTGCATCCCAATTTAATACAAAAGGCACAATGCCGACTTAAGTACAAGAGGACTGACACTCTAACTTTCTATCATTTGAACCTTTCCTGTGATTCCTGTTTTAGATTCCGATGCTTCACTTCAGGTTTACTGTATCCCTTGGACCTTCTTATTGACGATGAAACACAGGAACTGCATCCGAAATTAATACAAAAGGCACAATGGCGACTTAAGTTTAAGAGGACTGACAGTCTCACTTTCTACGATTTGAACCGCTCCTGTGAGTCCAGTTTTAGACTCCGACGCTTCACTTCAGGTTTACTGTATACCTTGCACCTTCTTATTGAGGATGAAATACAGAAATTGCATCGGAATTAAATTCGAAAGGCACAATGCCGACTTAAGTACAAGAGGACTGACACTCTAACTTTCTATGATTTGAACCTCTCCTGTGAGTCCAGTTTTAGATTCCGATGCTTCACTTCAGGTTTACTGTATCCCTTGGACCTTCTTATTGACGATGAAACACAGAAATTGCATCCGAATTTAATACAAAAGGCACAATACCAACTTAAGTACGAGAGGAGTGACACTCTCACTTTTTATGATTTGAACCTCTCCTGTGAGTTCAGTTTTAGATTCCGATGCTTCACTTCAGGTTTACTGTATCCCTTGGACCTTCTTATTGACGATGAAACACATAAATTGCATCCGAATGTAATACAAAAGGCACAATGCCGACTTAAGTAAAGGAGGACTGACACTCTAACATTCTATTGATTTGAACCTCTCCTGTGAGTTCAGTTTTAGATTCCGATGCTTCACTTCAGGTTTACTGTATGCCTTGGACCTTCTTATTGACGATGAAACCCAGAAATTGCATCCGAATGTAATACAAAAGGCACAATACCGACTTAAGTAAAAGAGGACTGACACTCTAACATTCTAATGATTTGAACCTCTCCTGTGAGTCCAGTTTTAGATTCAGATGCTTCACTTCAGGTTTACTGTATACTTTGCACCTTCTTATTGCCGATGAAACACAGAAATTGCATCCCAATTTAATACGAAAGGCGCAATGACGACTTAAGTACAAGAGGACTGACATTCTAATTTTCTATGATTTGAACCTCTCCTGTGAGTCCAGTTTTAGATTCCGATGCTTCACTTTAGGTTTACTGTATCCCTTGGAGATTCTTATTGACGATGAAACACAGAAATTGCATCGGAATTTAATACAAAATGCACAATGCCGACTTAAGTAAAAGACGACTGACACTCTAAGTATCTATGATTTGAACCTCTCCTGTGAGACCAGTTTTAGATTCCGATGCTTCACTTCCGGTTTACTGTATCCCTTGGACCTTCTTATTGACGATGAAACACAGAAATTGCATCCGAATTTAATACAAATGGCACAATGCCGACTTAAGTACAAGAGGACTGACACTCTCACTTTCTATGATTTGATTCTCTCCTCTGAGTCCAGTTTTAGATTCCGATGCTTCACTTCAGGTTTACTGTATGCCTTGGACCTTCTAATTGACGATGAAACACAGAAATTGCATTCGAATTTAATACAAAAGGCACAATGCCGACTTAAGTACAGGAGGACTCACACTCTCACTTTCTATGATTTGAACCTCTCCTGTGAGTCCAGTTTTAGATTCCGATGCTTCACTTCAGGTTTGCTGTATCCCTTGGACCTTCTTATTGACGATGAAACACAGAAATTGCATCCGAATTTAATACAAATGGCACAATGCAGACTTAAGTACAAGAGGAGTGACACTCTCACTTTCTATGATTTGAACCTCTCCTGTGAGTCCAGTTTTAGATTCCGATGCTTCACTTCAGGTTTACTGTAACCCTTGGACCTTCTTATTGACGATGAAACACAGAAATTGCATCCGAATGTAATACAAAAGGCAGAATGCCGACTTATATAAAAGAGGACTGACACTCTAACATTCTATGATTTGAACCTCTCCTGTGAGTTCAGTTTAGATTCCGATGCTTCACTTCAGGTTTTCTGTATCCCTTGGACCTTCTTATTGACGATGAAACACAGAAATTGCATCCGAATTTATTACAAGAGGCACAATACCGACCTAAGTACAAGAGGAGTGACACTCTCAATTTCTATGATTTGAACTTCTCCTGTGAGTCCATTATAGCTTCCGATGCTTCACTTCGGGTTTACTGTATCCCTTGGACCTTCTCATTGCCGAAGAAACACAGAAATTGCATCCCAATTTAATACAAGAGGCACAATGACGACTTAAGTACAAGAGGACTGACATTCTAACTTCCTATGATAGAACCTCTCCTGTGAGTCCAGTTTTAGATTCCGATGCTTCACTTCAGGTTTACTGTATCCATTGGACATTCTTATTGACGATGAAACACAGAAATTGCATCCGAATTTAATACAAATGGCACAATACCGACTAAGTACGAGAGGAGTGACAATCTAACTTTCTATGATTTGAACCTCTCCTGTGAGTCCAGTTTTAGATTCCGATGCTTCGCTTCAGGTATACTGCACCCCCTTGGACCTTCTTATTGACGATGAAACACAGAAATTGCATCCGGATTTAATACAAATGGCATAATGCCGACTTAAGTACAAGAGGACTGACACTCTCACTTTCTATGATTTGAATCTCTCCTGTGAGTCCAGTTTTAGATTCCGATGCATCACTTCAGGTTTACTGTATCCCTTGGACCTTCTTATTGACGATGAAACACAGAAATTGCATCCGGATTTAATACAAATGGCATAATGCCGACTTCAGTACAAGAAGACTGACACTCTCACTTTCTATGATTTGAACCTCTCCTGTGAGTCCAGTTTTAGATTCCGATGCTTCACTTCAGGTTTACTGTATCCCTTGGACCTTCTTATTGACGATGAAACACAGAAATTGCATCCGAATTTAATACAAAAGGCACAATGCCGACTTAAGTAAAAGGTGACTGACACTCTAACATTCTAATGATTTGAACCTCTCCTGTGAGTTCAGTTTTAGATTCCGATGCTTCACTTAAGTTTTACTGTATCCCTTGGACCTTCTTATTGATGGTTAAACCCAGATATTGCATCCGAATATAATACAAAAGGCACAATGCCGACTTAAGTACAAGAGGACTGTCACTCTAACTTTCTATCATTTCAACCTCTCCAGTGAGTCCAGTTTTAGATTCCGATGCTTCACTTCAGGTTTACTGTATCCCTTGGACCTTCTTATTGACGATGAAACACAGAAATTGCATCCGAATGTAATACAAAAGGCACAATGCCGACTTAAGTAAAGGAGGACTGACACTCTAACATTCTATTGATTTGAACCTCTCCTGTGAGTTCAGTTTTAGATTCCGATGCTTCACTTCAGGTTTTCTGTATCCCTTGGACCTTCTTATTGACGATGAAACACAGAAATTGCATCTGAATTTATTACAAGAGGCACAATACCGACCAAAGTACAAGAGGAGTGACACTCTGAATTTCTATGATTTGAACTTCTCCTGTGAGTCCATTATAGATTCCGATGCTTCACTTCAGGTTTACTGTATCCCTTGGACCTTCTCATTGCCGAAGAAACACAGAAATAACATCCCAATTTAATACAAAAGGCACAATGACGACTTAAGTACAAGAGGACTGACATTCTAACTTCCTATGATTTGAACCTCTCCTGTGAGTCCAGTTTTAGATTCCGATGCTTCACTTCAGGTTTACTGTATCCATTGGACCTTCTTATTGACGATGAAACACAGAAATTGCATCCGAATTTAATACAAATGGCACAATGCCGACTTAAGTACAAGAGGACTGACACTCTCACTTTCTATGATTTTAACCTCTCCGGTAAGTCCAGTTTTAGATTCCGATGCTTCACTTCAGGTTTACTGTATCCCTTGGACCTTCTTATTGACGATGAAACCCAGAAATTGCATCCGAATTTAATACAAGAGGCACAATACCGACTTAAGTACAAGAGGAGTGACACTATGAATTTCTATGATTTGAACTTCTCCTGTGAGTCCAGTTTTAGATTCCGATGCTTCACTTCAGGTTTACTGTATCCCTTGGACCTTCTTATTGACGATGATACACAGAAATTGGATCGGAATTTAAAAAACATGGCACAATGCCGACTTAAGTACAAGAAGACTGACACTCTAACTTTCTATGATTTGAACCTCTCCTGTGAGTCCAGTTTTAGAATTCGATGCTTCACTTCAGGTTTACTGTATACCTTGCACATTCTTATTGCCGATGAAACACAGAAATTGCATCCCAATTTATTACAAAAGGCACAATGACGACATAAGTACAAGAGGACTGACATTCTAACTTTCTATGATTTGAACCTCTCCTGTGAGTCCAGTTTTAGATTCCGATGCTTCACATTCGGATTACTGTATCCCTTGGAGATTCTTATTGACGATGAAACAGAGAAATTGCATCCAAATTTAATACAAAAGGCACAATACCGACTTAAGTACAAGAGGAGTGACACTCTAACTTTCTATGATTTGAACCTGTCCTGTGAGTCCAGTTTTAGATTCCGATGCTTCACTTCGGGATTACTGCATCCCTTGGACCTTCTTATTGACGATGAAACTTAGAAATTGCATCCGGATTTAATACAAATGGCATAATACCGACTTAAGTACAAGAGGACTGACACTCTCACTCTCTATGATTTGAACCTCTCCTGTGAGTCCGGTTTTAGATTCCGATGCTTCACCTCAGGTTTACTGTATACCTTGCACCTTCTTATTGACGATGAAACACAGAAATTGCATCGGAATTAAATACAAAATGCACAATGCAGACTTAAGTAAAAGACGACTGACACTCCAAGTTTCTATGATTTGAACCTCTCCTGTGAGTTCAGTTTTAGATTCCGATGCTTCACTTTCGGTTTACTGTATCCCTTGGACCTTCTCATTGACGACGAAACACAGAAATTGCATCCGAATGTAATACAAAAGGCACAATGCCGACTTAAGTAAAAGAGGACTGACACTCTAACATTCTATGATTTGAACCTCTCCTGTGAGTTCAGTTTTAGATTTCGATGCTTCACTTCAGGTTTACTGTATCCCTTGGACCTTCTTATTGACGATGAAACACAGAAATTGCATCGGAATTTAATACCAAATGCACAATGCCGACTTATGTAAAAGACGACTGACACTCCAAGTTTCTATGATTTGAACCTCTCCTGTGAGTCCAGTTTTAGAATTCGATGCTTCACTTCAGGTTAACTGTATACCTTGCAGTTTCTTATTACGATGAAACACAGAAATTGCATCCCAATTTCATACAAAAGGCACAATGACGACATAAGTACAAGAGGACTGACATTCTAACTTCCTATTATTTGAACCTCTCCTGTAAGTCCAGTTTTAGATTCCGATGCTTCACTTCAGGTTTACTGTATCCCTTGGACGTTCTTATTGACGATGAAACACAGAAATTGCATCCGAATTTAATACAAATGGCACAATGCCGACTTAAGTACAAGAGGTCTGACACTCTCACTTTCTATGATTTGAACCTCTGCTGTGAGTCCAGTTTTAGATTCCGATGCTTCACTTCAGGTTTACTGTATCCCTTGGATCTTCTTATTGACTATGAAACCCAGAAATTGCATTCGAATTTAATACAAATGGCACAATGCCGACTTAAGTACAAGAGGACTGACACTCTCACTTTCTATGATTTGAACCTCTCCTGTGAGTCCAGTTTTAGTTTCCGATGCTTCACTTCAGGTTTACTGTATCCCTTGGACCTTCTTATTGACGATGAAACACAGAAATTGCATCCGAATGTATTACAAAAGGCACAATGCCGACTTAAGTAAAAGAGGACTGACACTCTAACATTCTGTGATTTGAACCTCTCCTGTGAGTTCAGTTTTAGATTACGATGCTTCACTTCAGGTTTACTGTATCCCTTGGACCTTCGTATTGACGATGAAACACAGAAATTCCATCCGAATTTAATACAGGAGACACAATATCGACTTAAGTACAAGAGGACTGACATTCTAACTTTCTATGGTTTGAACCTCTCCTGTGAGTCCAGTTTTAGATTCCGACGCTTCACTTCAGGTTTACTGTATCCCTTGGACCTTCGTATTGACGATGAAACACAGAAATTGCAACCGAATGTAATACAAAAGGCACAATGCCGACTTAAGTAAAAGAGGACTGACACTCTAAGATTCTAATGATTTGAACCTCTCCTGTGAGTTCAGTTTTAGATTCCGATGCTTCACTTAAGTTTTACTGTATCCCTTGGACCTTCTTATTGATGATGAAACCCAGAAATTGCATCCGAATTTAATACAAAAGGCACAATGCCGACTTAAGTACAAGAGGACTGACACTCTAACTTTCTATGATTTGAACCTGTCCTGTGAGTCCAGTTTTAGATTCCGATGCTTCACTTCAGGTTTACTGTATCCCTTGGACCTTCGTATTGACGATGAAACACAGGAACTGCATCCGAATTTAATACAAAAGGCACAATGGCGACTTAAGTTTAAGAGGACTGACAGTCTCACTTTCTACGATTTGAACCTCTCCTGTGAGTCCAGTTTTAGACTCCGACGCTTCACTTCAGGTTTAGTGTATACCTTGCACCTTCTTATTGACGATGAAACACAGAAATTGCATCGGAATTAAATTCAAAATGCACAATGCCGACTTAAGTACAAGAGGAAAGACTTTCTAACTTTCTACGATTTGAACCTCTCCTGTGAGTCCAGGTTTAGATTCCGATGCCTCACTTCAGGTTTACTGCATCCCTTGGACCATCTTATTGACGATGAAACACAGATATTGCATCCGGAATTAATACAAATGGCATAATGCCGACTTAAGTACAAGAGGACTGACACTCTCACTTTCTATGATTTGAATCTCTCCTCTGAGTCCAGTTTTCGATTCCGATGCTTCACTTCAGGTTTACTGTATCCCTTGGACCTTCTTATTGACGATGAAACACAGAAATTGCATCCGAATATAATACAAAATGCACAATGCCGACTTAAGTAAAAGACGAATGACACTCTAAGTTTCTATGATTTGAACCTCTCCTGTGAGTCCAGTTTTAGATTCCGTTGCTTCACTTCCGGTTTACTGTATCCCTTGGACCTTCTTATTGGCGATGAAACACAGAAATAGCATCCGAATGTAATACAAAAGGCACAATACCGACTTCAGTAAAAGAGGACTGATACTCTAACATTCTAATGATTTGAACCTCTCCTGTGAGTTCAGTTTTAGATTCCGATGCCTCACTTAAGTATTACTGTATCCCTTGGACCTTCTTATTGACGATGAAACCCAGAAATTGCATCCCAATTTAATACAAAAGGCACAATGCCGACTTAAGTACAAGAGGACTGACACTCTAACTTTCTATCATTTGAACCTTTCCTGTGATTCCTGTTTTAGATTCCGATGCTTCACTTCAGGTTTACTGTATCCCTTGGACCTTCTTATTGACGATGAAACACAGGAACTGCATCCGAAATTAATACAAAAGGCACAATGGCGACTTAAGTTTAAGAGGACTGACAGTCTCACTTTCTACGATTTGAACCGCTCCTGTGAGTCCAGTTTTAGACTCCGACGCTTCACTTCAGGTTTACTGTATACCTTGCACCTTCTTATTGAGGATGAAATACAGAAATTGCATCGGAATTAAATTCGAAAGGCACAATGCCGACTTAAGTACAAGAGGACTGACACTCTAACTTTCTATGATTTGAACCTCTCCTGTGAGTCCAGTTTTAGATTCCGATGCTTCACTTCAGGTTTACTGTATTCCTTGGACCTTCTTATTGACGATGAAACACAGAAATTGCATCCGAATTTAATACAAAAGGCACAATACCAACTTAAGTACGAAAGGAGTGACACTCTCACTTTTTATGATTTGAACCTCTCATGTGAGTTCAGTTTTAGATTCCGATGCTTCACTTCAGGTTTACTGTATCCCTTGGACCTGCTTATTGACGATGAAACACAGAAATTGCATCCGAATGTAATACAAAAGGCACAATGCCGACTCAAGTAAAAGAGGACTGACACTCTAACATTCTAATGATTTGAACCTCTCCTGTGAGTTCAGTTTTAGATTCCGATGCTTCACTTCAGGTTTACTGTATGCCTTGGACCTTCTTATTGACGATGAAACACAGAAATTGCATCCGAATGTAATACAAAAGGCACAATACCGACTTAAGTAAAAGAGGACTGACACTCTAACATTCTAATGATTTGAACCTCTCCTGTGAGTCCAGTTTTAGATTCAGATGCTTCACTTCAGGTTTACTGTATACTTTGTACCTTCTTATTGCCGATGAAACACGGAAATTGCATCCCAATTTAATACGAAAGGCACAATGACGACTTAAGTACAAGAGGACTGACATTCTAATTTTCTATGATTTGAACCTCTCCTGTGAGTCCAGTTTTAGATTCCGATGCTTCACTTCAGGTTTACTGTATCCCTTGGAGATTCTTATTGACGATGAAACACAGAAATTGCATCGGAATTTAATACAAAATGCACAATGCCGACTTAAGTAAAAGACGACTGACACTCTAAGTATCTATGATTTGAACCTCTCCTGTGAGTCCAGTTTTAGATTCCGATGCTTCACTTCCGGTTTACTGTATCCCTTGGACCTTCTTATTGACGATGAAACACAGAAATTGCATCCGAATTTAATACAAATGGAAACAATGCCGACTTAAGTACAAGAGGACTGACACTCTCACTTTCTATGATTTGAATCTCTCCTCTGAGTCCAGTTTTAGATTCCGATGCTTCACTTCAGGTTTACTGTATGCCTTGGAACTTTCTTATTGACGATGAAGCACAGAAATTGCATTCGAATTTAATACAAAAGGCACAATGCCGACTTAAGTACAGGAGGACTCACACTCTCACTTTCTATGATTTGAACCTCTCCTGTGAGTCCAGTTTTAGATTCCGATGCTTCACTTCAGGTTTGCTGTATCCCTTGGACCTTCTTATTGACGATGAAACACAGAAATTGCATCCGAATTTAATACAAATGGCACAATGCCGACTTAAGTACAAGAGGAGTGACACTCTCACTTTCTATGATTTGAACCTCTCCTGTGAGTCCAGTTTTAGATTCCGATGCTTCATTTCAGGTTTACTGCATCCCTTGGACCTTCTTATTGACGATGAAACACAGAAATTGCATCCGGAATTAATACAAATGGCATAATGCCGATTTAAGTACAAGAGGACTGACACTCTCACTTTCTATGATTTGAATCTCTCCTCTGTGTCCAGTTTTAGATTCCGATGCTTCACTTCAGGTTTACTGTATGCCTTGGACCTTCTTATTGACGATGAAACACAGAAATTGCATTCGAATTTAATACAAAAGGCACAATGCCGACTTAAGTACAGGAGGACTCACACTCTCACTTTCTATGATTTGAACCTCTCCTGTGAGTCCAGTTATAGATTCCGATGCTTCACTTCAGGTTTGCTGTATCCCTTGGACCTTCTTATTGACGATGAAACACAGAAATTGCATCCGAATTTAATACAAATGGCACAATGCCGACTTAAGTATAGGAGGACTGACATTCTCACTTTCTATGATTTGAACCTCTCCTGTGAGTCCAGTTTTAGATTCCGATGCTTCACTTCAGGTGTACTGTATACCTTGCACATTCTTATTGACGATGAAACACAGAAATTGCATCGGAATTTAATACAAAATGCACAATGCCGACTTAAGTAAAAGTCAGCTGACACTCTAAGTTTCTATGATTTGAAACTCTCCTGTGATTCCAGTTTTAGATTCCGATGCTTCACTTCCGGTTTACTGTATCCCTTGGACCTTCTTATTGACGATGAAACACAAAAATTGCATCCGAATTTAATACAAAAGGCACAATACCGACTTAAGAACGAGAGGAGTGACAATCTAACTTTCTATGATTTGAACCTCTCCTGTGATTCCAGTTTTAGATTCCGATGCTTCACTTCAAGTTTACTGCATCCCTTGGACCTTCTTATTGACGATGAAACACAGGAACTGCATCCGAATTTTATACAAAAGGCACAATGGCGACTTAAGTTTAAGAGGACTGACGGTCTCACTTTCTACGATTTGAACCTCTCCTGTGAGTCCAGTTTTAGACTCCGACGCTTCACTTCAGGTTTACTGTATACCTTGCACCTTCTTATTGACGATGAAATACAGAAATTGCATCGGAATTAAATTCAAAAGGCACAATGCCGACTTAAGTACAAGAGGACTGACACTCTAACTTTCTATGATTTGAACCTCTCCTGTGAGTCCAGTTTTAGATTCCGATGCTTCACTTCAGGTTTACTGTATCCCTTGGACCGTCTTATTGACGATGAAACACAGAAATTGCATCCGAATTTAATACAAAAGGCACAATACCGACTAAGTACGAGAGGAGTGACAATCTAATTTTCTATGATTTGAACCTCTCCTGTGAGTCCAGTTTTAGATTCCGATGCTTCACTTCAGGTATACTGCACCCCCTTGGCCCTTCTTATTGACGATGAAACACAGAAATTGCATCCGGATTTAATACAAATGGCATAATGCCGACTTCAGTACAAGAAGACTGACACTCTCACTTTCTATGATTTGAACCTCTCCTGTGAGTCCAGTTTTAGATTCCGATGCTTCACTTCAGGTTTACTGTATCCCTTGGACCTTCTTATTGACGATGAAACACAGAAATTGCATCCGAATTTAATACAAAAGGCACAATGCCGACTTAAGTAAAAGGTGACTGACACTCTAACATTCTAATGATTTGAACCTCTCCTGTGATTTCAGTTTTAGATTCCGATGCTTCACTTAAGTTTTACTGTATCCCTTGGACCTTCTAATTGATGGTTAAACCCAGATATTGCATCCGAATTTTATACAAAAGGCACAATGCCGACTTAAGTACAAGAGGACTGTCACTCTAACTTTCTATCATTTCAACCTCTCCAGTGAGTCCAGTTTTAGATTCCGATGCTTCACTTCAGGTTTACTGTATCCCTTGGACCTTCTTATTGACGATGAAACACATAAATTGCATCCGAATGTAATACAAAAGGCACAATGCCGACTTAAGTAAAGGAGGACTGACACTCTAACATTCTATTGATTTGAACCTCTCCTGTGAGTTCAGTTTTAGATTCCGATGCTTCACTTCAGGTTTACTGTATGCCTTGGACCTTCTTATTGACGATGAAACACAGAAATTGCATCCGAATGTAATACAAAAGGCACAATACCGACTTAAGTAAAAGAGGACTGACACTCTAACATTCTAATGATTTGAACCTCTCCTGTGAGTCCAGTTTTAGATTCAGATGCTTCACTTCAGGTTTACTGTATACTTTGCACCTTCTTATTGCCGATGAAACACAGAAATTGCATCCCAATTTAATACGAAAGGCGCAATGACGACTTAAGTACAAGAGGACTGACATTCTAATTTTCTATGATTTGAACCTCTCCTGTGAGTCCAGTTTTAGATTCCGATGCTTCACTTCAGGTTTACTGTATCCCTTGGAGATTCTTATTGACGATGAAACACAGAAATTGCATCGGAATTTAATACAAAATGCACAATGCCGACTTAAGTAAAAGACGACTGACACTCTAAGTATCTATGATTTGAACCTCTCCTGTGAGACCAGTTTTAGATTCCGATGCTTCACTTCCGGTTTACTGTATCCCTTGGACCTTCTTATTGACGATGAAACACAGAAATTGCATCCGAATTTAATACAAATGGCACAATGCCGACTTAAGTACAAGAGGACTGACACTCTCACTTTCTATGATTTGATTCTCTCCTCTGAGTCCAGTTTTAGATTCCGATGCTTCACTTCAGGTTTACTGTATGCCTTGGACCTTCTTATTGACGATGAAACACAGAAATTGCATTCGAATTTAATACAAAAGGCAAAATGCCGACTTAAGTACAGGAGGACTCACACTCTCACTTTCTATGATTTGAACCTCTCCTGTGAGTCCAGTTTTAGATTCCGATGCTTCACTTCAGGTTTGCTGTATCCCTTGGACCTTATTATTGACGATGAAACACAGAAATTGCATCCGAATTTAATACAAATGGCACAATGCAGACTTAAGTACAAGAGGAGTGACACTCTCACTTTCTATGATTTGAACCTCTCCTGGGAGTCCAGTTTTAGATTCCGATGCTTCACTTCAGGTTTACTGTATCCCTTGGACCTTCTTATTGACGATGAAACACAGAAATTGCATCCGAATGTAATACAAAAGGCAGAATGCCGACTTATATAAAAGAGGACTGACACTCTAACATTCTATGATTTGAACCTCTCCTGTGAGTTCAGTTTAGATTCCGATGCTTCACTTCAGGTTTTCTGTATCCCTTGGACCTTCTTATTGACGATGAAACACAGAAATTGCATCCGAATTTAATACAAATGGCACAATGCCGACTTAAGTACAAGAGAACTGACACTCTCACTTTCCATGATTTGAACCTCTCCTGTGAGTCCAGTTTTAGATTCCGATGCTTCACTTCAGGTTTACTGTATCCCTTGGACCTTCTTATTGACGATGAAACACAGAAATTGCATCCGAATGTAATACAAAAGGCAGAATGCCGAATTATATAAAAGAGGACTGACACTCTAACATTCTATGATTTGAACCTCTCCTGTGAGTTCAGTTTAGATTCCGATGCTTCACTTCAGGTTTTCTGTATCCCTTGGACCTTCTTATTGACGATGAAACACAGAAATTGCATCCGAATTTATTACAAGAGGCACAATACCGACCTAAGTACAAGAGGAGTGACACTCTCAATTTCTATGATTTGAACTTCTCCTGTGAGTCCATTATAGCTTCCGATGCTTCACTTCAGGTTTACTGTATCCCTTGGACCTTCTCATTGCCGAAGAAACACAGAAATTGCATCCCAGTTTAATACAAAAGGCACAATGACGACTTAAGTACAAGAGGACTGACATTCTAACTTCCTATGATAGAACCTCTCCTGTGAGTCCAGTTTTAGATTCCGATGCTTCACTTCAGGTTTACTGTATCCATTGGACATTCTTATTGACGATGAAACACAGAAATTGCATCCGAATTTAATACAAATGGCACAATACCGACTAAGTACGAGAGGAGTGACAATCTAACTTTCTATGATTTGAACCTCTCCTGTGAGTCCAGTTTTAGATTCCGATGCTTCGCTTCAGGTATACTGCACCCCCTTGGACCTTCTTATTGACGATGAAACACAGAAATTGCATCCGGATTTAATACAAATGGCATAATGCCGACTTAAGTACAAGAGGACTGACACTCTCACTTTCTATGATTTGAATCTCTCCTGTGAGTCCAGTTTTAGATTCCGATGCTTCACTTCAGGTTTACTGTATCCCTTGGACCTTCTTATTGACGATGAAACACAGAAATTGCATCCGGATTTAATACAAATGGCATAATGCCGACTTCAGTACAAGAAGACTGACACTCTCACTTTCTATGATTTGAACCTCTCCTGTGAGTCCAGTTTTAGATTCCGATGCTTCACTTCAGGTTTACTGTATCCCTTGGACCTTCTTATTGACGATGAAACACAGAAATTGCATCCGAATTTAATACAAAAGGCACAATGCCGACTTAAGTAAAAGGTGACTGACACTCTAACATTCTAATGATTTGAACCTCTCCTGTGAGTTCAGTTTTAGATTCCGATGCTTCACTTAAGTTTTACTGTATCCCTTGGACCTTCTTATTGATGGTTAAACCCAGATATTGCATCCGAATATAATACAAAAGGCACAATGCCGACTTAAGTACAAGAGGACTGTCACTCTAACTTTCTATCATTTCAACCTCTCCAGTGAGTCCAGTTTTAGATTCCGATGCTTCACTTCAGGTTTACTGTATCCCTTGGACCTTCTTATTGACGATGAAACACAGAAATTGCATCCGAATGTAATACAAAAGGCACAATGCCGACTTAAGTAAAGGAGGACTGACACTCTAACATTCTATTGATTTGAACCTCTCCTGTGAGTTCAGTTTTAGATTCCGATGCTTCACTTCAGGTTTTCTGTATCCCTTGGACCTTCTTATTGACGATGAAACACAGAAATTGCATCTGAATTTATTACAAGAGGCACAATACCGACCAAAGTACAAGAGGAGTGACACTCTGAATTTCTATGATTTGAACTTCTCCTGTGAGTCCATTATAGATTCCGATGCTTCACTTCAGGTTTACTGTATCCCTTGGACCTTCTCATTGCCGAAGAAACACAGAAATAACATCCCAATTTAATACAAAAGGCACAATGACGACTTAAGTACAAGAGGACTGACATTCTAACTTCCTATGATTTGAACCTCTCCTGTGAGTCCAGTTTTAGATTCCGATGCTTCACTTCAGGTTTACTGTATCCATTGGACCTTCTTATTGACGATGAAACACAGAAATTGTATCCGAATTTAATACAAATGGCACAATGCCGACTTAAGTACAAGAGGACTGACACTCTCACTTTCTATGATTTTAACCTCTCCGGTAAGTCCAGTTTTAGATTCCGATGCTTCACTTCAGGTTTACTGTATCCCTTGGACCTTCTTATTGACGATGAAACCCAGAAATTGCATCCGAATTTAATACAAGAGGCACAATACCGACTTAAGTACAAGAGGAGTGACACTATGAATTTCTATGATTTGAACTTCTCCTGTGAGTCCAGTTTTAGATTCCGGTGCTTCACTTCAGGTTTACTGTATCCCTTGGACCTTCTTATTGACGATGATACACAGAAATTGGATCGGAATTTAAAAAACATGGCACAATGCCGACTTAAGTACAAGAAGACTGACACTCTAACTTTCTATGATTTGAACCTCTCCTGTGAGTCCAGTTTTAGAATTCGATGCTTCACTTCAGGTTTACTGTATACCTTGCACATTCTTATTGCCGATGAAACACAGAAATTGCATCCCAATTTATTACAAAAGGCACAATGACGACATAAGTACAAGAGGACTGACATTCTAACTTTCTATGATTTGAACCTCTCCTGTGAGTCCAGTTTTAGATTCCGATGCTTCACATTCGGTTTACTGTATCCCTTGGAGATTCTTATTGACGATGAAACAGAGAAATTGCATCCAAATTTAATACAAAAGGCACAATACCGACTTAAGTACAAGAGGAGTGACACTCTAACTTTCTATGATTTGAACCTGTCCTGTGAGTCCAGTTTTAGATTCCGATGCTTCACTTCGGGATTACTGCATCCCTTGGACCTTCTTATTGACGATGAAACTTAGAAATTGCATCCGGATTTAATACAAATGGCATAATACCGACTTAAGTACAAGAGGACTGACACTCTCGCTCTCTATGATTTGAACCTCTCCTGTGAGTCCGGTTTTAGATTCCGATGCTTCACTTCAGGTTTAGTGTATACCTTGCACCTTCTTATTGACGATGAAACACAGAAATTGCATCGGAATTAAATACAAAATGCACAATGCAGACTTAAGTAAAAGACGACTGACACTCCAAGTTTCTATGATTTGAACCTCTCCTGTGAGTTCAGTTTTAGATTCCGATGCTTCACTTTCGGTTTACTGTATCCCTTGGACCTTCTCATTGACCACGAAACACAGAAATTGCATCCGAATGTAATACAAAAGGCACAATGCCGACGTAAGTAAAAGAGGACTGACACTCTAACATTCTATGATTTGAACCTCTCCTGTGAGTTCAGTTTTAGATTTCGATGCTTCACTTCAGGTTTACTGTATCCCTTGGACCTTCTTATTGACGATGAAACACAGAAATTGCATCGGAATTTAATACGAAATGCACAATGCCGACTTATGTAAAAGACGACTGACACTCCAAGTTTCTATGATTTGAACTTCTCCTGTGAGTCCAGTTTTAGAATTCGATGCTTCACTTCAGGTTAACTGTATACCTTGCAGTTTCTTATTACGATGAAACACAGAAATTGCATCCCAATTTCATACAAAAGGCACAATGACGACATAAGTACAAGAGGACTGACATTCTAACTTCCTATTATTTGAACCTCTCCTGTAAGTCCAGTTTTAGATTCCGTTGCTTCACTTCAGGTTTACTGTATCCCTTGGACCTTCTTATTGACGATGAAACACAGAAATTGCATCCGAATTTAATACAAATGGCACAATGCCGACTTAAGTACAAGAGGTCTGACACTCTCACTTTCTATGATTTGAACCTCTGCTGTGAGTCCAGTTTTAGATTCCGATGCTTCACTTCAGGTTTACTGTATCCCTTGGATCTTCTTATTGACTATGAAACCCAGAAATTGCATTCGAATTTAATACAAATGGCACAATGCCGACTTAAGTACAAGAGGACTGACACTCTCACTTTCTATGATTTGAACCTCTCCTGTGAGTCCAGTTTTAGTTTCCGATGCTTCACTTCAGGTTTACTGTATCCCTTGGACCTTCTTATTGACGATGAAACACAGAAATTGCATCCGAATGTATTACAAAAGGCACAATGCCGACTTAAGTAAAAGAGGACTGACACTCTAACATTCTGTGATTTGAACCTCTCCTGTGAGTTCAGTTTTAGATTACGATGCTTCACTTCAGGTTTACTGTATCCCTTGGACCTTCGTATTGACGATGAAACACAGAAATTCCATCCGAATTTAATACAGGAGACACAATATCGACTTAAGTACAAGAGGACTGACATTCTAACTTTCTATGGTTTGAACCTCTCCTGTGAGTCCAGTTTTAGATTCCGACGCTTCACTTCAGGTTTACTGTATCCCTTGGACATTCTTATTGACGATGAAACAGAGAAATTGCATCCGAATTTAATACAAAGAGCACAATACCGACTTAAGTACAAGAGGAGTGACACTCTAACTCTCTATGATTTGAACCTGTCCTGTGAGTCCAGTTTTAAATTCCGATGCTTCACTTCAGGATTACTGCATCCCTTGGACCTTCTTATTGACGATGAAACACAGAAATTGCATCGAAATTTAATACAAAATGCACAATGCCGACTTAAGTGAAAGACGACTGACACTCTAAGTATCTATAATTTGAACCTCTCCTGTGAGTCCAGTTTAAGATTCCGATGCTTCACATCCGGTTTACTGTATCTCTTGGACCTGCTTATTGACGATGAAACACAGAAATTGCAACCGAATGTAATACAAAAGGCACAATGCCGACTTAAGTAAAAGAGGACTGACACTCTAACATTCTGTGATTTGAACCTCTCCTGTGAGTTCAGTTTTAGATTACGATGCTTCACTTCAGGTTTACTGTATCCCTTGGACCTTCTTATTGATGATGAAACCCAGAAATTGCATCCGAATTTAATACAAAAGGCACAATGCCGACTTAAGTACAAGAGGACTGACACTCTAACTTTCTATGATTTGAACCTGTCCTGTGAGTCCAGTTTTAGATTCCGATGCTTCACTTCAGGTTTACTGTATCCCTTGGACCTTCGTATTGACGATGAAACACAGGAACTGCATCCGAATTTAATACAAAAGGCACAATGGCGACTTAAGTTTAAGAGGACTGACAGTCTCACTTTCTACGATTTGAACCTCTCCTGTGAGTCCAGTTTTAGACTCCGACGCTTCACTTCAGGTTTAGTGTATACCTTGCACCTTCTTATTGACGATGAAACACAGAAATTGCATCGGAATTAAATTCAAAATGCACAATGCCGACTTAAGTACAAGAGGAAAGACTTTCTAACTTTCTACGATTTGAACCTCTCCTGTGAGTCCAGGTTTAGATTCCGATGCCTCACTTCAGGTTTACTGCATCCCTTGGACCATCTTATTGACGATGAAACACAGATATTGCATCCGGAATTAATACAAATGGCATAATGCCGACTTAAGTACAAGAGGACTGACACTCTCACTTTCTATGATTTGAATCTCTCCTCTGAGTCCAGTTTTCGATTCCGATGCTTCACTTCAGGTTTACTGTATCCCTTGGACCTTCTTATTGACGATGAAACACAGAAATTGCATCCGAATTTAATACAAAATGCACAATGCCGACTTAAGTAAAAGACGAATGACACTCTAAGTTTCTATGATTTGAACCTCTCCTGTGAGTCCAGTTTTAGATTCCGTTGCTTCACTTCCGGTTTACTGTATCCCTTGGACCTTCTTATTGGCGATGAAACACAGAAATAGCATCCGAATGTAATACAAAAGGCACAATACCGACTTCAGTAAAAGAGGACTGATACTCTAACATTCTAATGATTTGAACCTCTCCTGTGAGTTCAGTTTTAGATTCCGATGCTTCACTTAAGTATTACTGTATCCCTTGGACCTTCTTATTGACGATGAAACCCAGAAATTGCATCCCAATTTAATACAAAAGGCACAATGCCGACTTAAGTACAAGAGGACTGACACTCTAACTTTCTATCATTTGAACCTTTCCTGTGATTCCTGTTTTAGATTCCGATGCTTCACTTCAGGTTTACTGTATCCCTTGGACCTTCTTATTGACGATGAAACACAGGAACTGCATCCGAAATTAATACAAAAGGCACAATGGCGACTTAAGTTTAAGAGGACTGACAGTCTCACTTTCTACGATTTGAACCGCTCCTGTGAGTCCAGTTTTAGACTCCGACGCTTCACTTCAGGTTTACTGTATACCTTGCACCTTCTTATTGAGGATGAAATACAGAAATTGCATCGGAATTAAATTCGAAAGGCACAATGCCGACTTAAGTACAAGAGGACTGACACTCTAACTTTCTATGATTTGAACCTCTCCTGTGAGTCCAGTTTTAGATTCCGATGCTTCACTTCAGGTTTACTGTATCCCTTGGACCTTCTTATTGACGATGAAACACAGAAATTGCATCCGAATTTAATACAAAAGGCACAATACCAACTTAAGTACGAGAGGAGTGACACTCTCACTTTTTATGATTTGAACCTCTCCTGTGAGTTCAGTTTTAGATTCCGATGCTTCACTTCAGGTTTACTGTATCCCTTGGACCTGCTTATTGACGATGAAACACAGAAATTGCATCCGAATGTAATACAAAAGGCACAATGCCGACTCAAGTAAAAGAGGACTGACACTCTAACATTCTAATGATTTGAACCTCTCCTGTGAGTTCAGTTTTAGATTCCGATGCTTCACTTCAGGTTTACTGTATGCCTTGGACCTTCTTATTGACGATGAAACACAGAAATTGCATCCGAATGTAAAAAAAAGGGCACAATACCGACTTAAGTAAAAGAGGACTGACACTCTAACATTCTAATGATTTGAACCTCTCCTGTGAGTCCAGTTTTAGATTCAGATGCTTCACTTCAGGTTTACTGTATACTTTGTACCTTCTTATTGCCGATGAAACACGGAAATTGCATCCCAATTTAATACGAAAGGCATAATGACGACTTAAGTACAAGAGGACTGACATTCTAATTTTCTATGATTTGAACCTCTCCTGTAGTCCAGTTTTAGATTCCGATGCTTCACTTCAGGTTTACTGTATCCCTTGGAGATTCTTATTGACGATGAAACACAGAAATTGCATCGGAATTTAATACAAAATGCACAATGCCGACTTAAGTAAAAGACGACTGACACTCTAAGTATCTATGATTTGAACCTCTCCTGTGAGTCCAGTTTTAGATTCCGATGCTTCACTTCCGGATTACTGTATCCCTTGGACCTTCTTATTGACGATGAAACACAGAAATTGCATCCGAATTTAATACAAATGGAAACAATGCCGACTGAAGTACAAGAGGACTGACACTCTCACTTTTCTATGATTTGAATCTCTCCTCTGAGTCCAGTTTTAGATTCCGATGCTTCACTTCAGGTTTACTGTATGCCTTGGAACTTTCTTATTGACGATGAAGCACAGAAATTGCATTCGAATTTAATACAAAAGGCACAATGCCGACTTAAGTACAGGAGGACTCACACTCTCACTTTCTATGATTTGAACCTCTCCTGTGAGTCCAGTTTTAGATTCCGATGCTTCACTTCAGGTTTGCTGTATCCCTTGGACCTTCTTATTGACGATGAAACACAGAAATTGCATCCGAATTTAATACAAATGGCACAATGCCGACTTAAGTACAAGAGGAGTGACACTCTCACCTTTCTATGATTTGAACCTCTCCTGTGAGTCCAGTTTTAGATTCCGATGCTTCATTTCAGGTTTACTGCATCCCTTGGACCTTCTTATTGACGATGAAACACAGAAATTGCATCCGGAATTAATACAAATGGCATAATGCCGATTTAAGTACGAGAGGACTGACACTCTCACTCTCTATGATTTGAATCTCTCCTCTGTGTCCAGTTTTAGATTCCGATGCTTCACTTCAGGTTTACTGTATGCCTTGGACCTTCTTATTGACGATGAAACACAGAAATTGCATTCGAATTTAATACAAAAGGCATAATGCCGACTTAAGTACAGGAGGACTCACACTCTCACTTTCTATGATTTGAACCTCTCCTGTGAGTCCAGTTATAGATTCCGATGTTTCACTTCAGGTTTGCTGTATCCCTTGGACCTTCTTATTGACGATGAAACACAGAAATTGCATCCGAATTTAATACAAATGGCACAATGCCGACTTAAGTACAAGAGGACTGACATTCTCACTTTCTATGATTTGAACCTCTCCTGTGAGTCCAGTTTTAGATTCCGATGCCTCACTTCAGGTGTACTGTATACCTTGCACATTCTTATTGACGATGAAACACAGAAATTGCATCGGAATTTAATACAAAATGCACAATGCCGACTTAAGTAAAAGTCAGCTGACACTCTAAGTTTCTATGATTTGAAACTCTCCTGTGATTCCAGTTTTAGATTCCGATGCTTCACTTCAGGTTTACTGTATCCCTTGGACCGTCTTATTGACGATGAAACACAGAAATTGCATCCGAATTTAATACAAAAGGCACAATACCGACTAAGTACGAGAGGAGTGACAATCTAACTTTCTATGATTTGAACCTCTCCTGTGAGTCCAGTTTTAGATTCCGAAGCTTCACTTCAGGTATACTGCACCCCCCTTGGCCCTTCTTATTGACGATGAAACACAGAAATTGCATCCGGATTTAATACAAATGGCATAATGCCGACTTCAGTACAAGAAGACTGACACTCTCACTTTCTATGATTTGAACCTCTCCTGTGAGTCCAGTTTTAGATTCCGATGCTTCACTTCAGGTTTACTGTATCCCTTGGACCTTCTTATTGACGAGGAAACACAGAAATTGCATCCGAATTTAATACAAAAGGCACAATGCCGACTTAAGTAAAAGGTGACTGACACTCTAACATTCTAATGATTTGAACCTCTCCTGTGATTTCAGTTTTAGATTCCGATGCTTCACTTAAGTTTTACTGTATCCCTTGGACCTTCTTATTGATGGTTAAACCCAGATATTGCATCCGAATTTAATACAAAAGGCACAATGCCGACTTAAGTACAAGAGGACTGTCACTCTAACTTTCTATCATTTCAACCTCTCCAGTGAGTCCAGTTTTAGATTCCGATGCTTCACTTCAGGTTTACTGTATCCCTTGGACCTTCTTATTGACGATGAAACACATAAATTGCATCCGAATGTAATACAAAAGGCACAATGCCGACTTAAGTAAAGGAGGACTGACACTCTAACATTCTATTGATTTGAACCTCTCCTGTGAGTTCAGTTTTAGATTCCGATGCTTCACTTCAGGTTTACTGTATGCCTTGGACCTTCTTATTGACGATGAAACACAGAAATTGCATCCGAATGTAATACAAAAGGCACAATACCGACTTAAGTAAAAGAGGACTGACACTCTAACATTCTAATGATTTGAACCTCTCCTGTGAGTCCAGTTTTAGATTCAGATGCTTCACTTCAGGTTTACTGTATACTTTGCACCTTCTTATTGCCGATGAAACACAGAAATTGCATCCCAATTTAATACGAAAGGCGCAATGACGACTTAAGTACAAGAGGACTGACATTCTAATTTTCTATGATTTGAACCTCTCCTGTGAGTCCAGTTTTAGATTCCGATGCTTCACTTCAGGTTTACTGTGTCCCTTGGATATTCTTATTGACGATGAAACACAGAAATTGCATCGGAATTTAATACAAAATGCACAATGCCGACTTAAGTAAAAGACGACTGACACTCTAAGTATCTATGATTTGAACCTCTCCTGTGAGACCAGTTTTAGATTCCGATGCTTCACTTCTGGTTTACTGTATCCCTTGGACCTTCTTATTGACGATGAAACACAGAAATTGCATCCGAATTTAATACAAATGGCACAATGCCGACTTAAGTACAAGAGGACTGACACTCTCACTTTCTATGATTTGATTCTCTCCTCTGAGTCCAGTTTTAGATTCCGATGCTTCACTTCAGGTTTACTGTATGCCTTGGACCTTCTTATTGACGATGAAACACAGAAATTGCATTCGAATTTAATACAAAAGGCACAATGCCGACTTAAGTACAGGAGGACTCACACTCTCACTTTCTATGATTTGAACCTCTCCTGTGAGTCCAGTTTTAGATTCCGATGCTTCACTTCAGGTTTGCTGTATCCCTTGGACCTTCTTATTGACGATGAAACACAGAAATTGCATCCGAATTTAATACAAATGGCACAATGCAGACTTAAGTACAAGAGGAGTGACACTCTCACTTTCTATGATTTGAACCTCTCCTGTGAGTCCAGTTTTAGATTCCGATGCTTCACTTCAGGTTTACTGTATACCTTGCACATTCTTATTGAGGATGAAACACAGAAATTGCATCGGAATTTAATACAAAATGCACAATGCCGACTTAAGTAAAAGACAGCTGACACTCTAAGTTTCTATGATTTGAAACTCTCCTGTGATTCCAGTTTTAGATTCCGATGCTTCACTTCCGGTTTACTGTATCCCTTGGACCTTCTTATTGACGATGAAACACAGAAATTGCATCCGAATTTAATACAAAAGGCACAATACCGACTTAAGAACGAGAGGAGTGACAATCTAACTTTCTATGATTTGAAACTCTCCTGCGAGTCCAGTTTTAGATTCCGATGCTTCACTTCAAGTTTACTGTATCCCTTGGACCTTCTTATTGACGATGAAACACAGGAACTGCATCCGAATTTTATACAAAAGGCACAATGGCGACTTAAGTTTAAGAGGACTGACAGTCTCACTTTCTACGATTTGAACCTCTCCTGTGAGTCAAGTTTTAGACTCCGACGCTTCACTTCAGGTTTACTGTATACCTTGCACCTTCTTATTGACGATGAAATACAGAAATTGCATCGGAAGTAAATTCAAAAGGGCACAATGCCGACTTAAGTACAAGAGGACTGACACTCTAACTTTCTATGATTTGAACCTCTCCTGTGAGTCCAGTTTTAGATTCCGATGCTTCACTTCAGGTTTACTGTATCCCTTGGACCGTCTTATTGACGATGAAACACAGAAATTGCATCCGAATTTAATACAAAAGGCACAATACCGACTAAGTACGAGAGGAGTGACAATCTAACTTTCTATGATTTGAACCTCTCCTGTGAGTCCAGTTTTAGATTCCGATGCTTCACTTCAGGTATACGGCATCCCTTGGACCTTCTTATTGACGATGGAACACAGAAATTGCATCCGGATTTAATACAAATGGCATAATGCCGACTTAAGTACAAGAGGACTGACACTCTCACTTTCTCTGATTTGAATCTCTCCTGTGAGTCCAGTTTTAGATTCCGATGCTTCACTTCAGGTTTACTGTATCCCTTGGACCTTCTTATTGACGATGAAACACAGAAATTGCATCCGATTTAATACAAATGGCATAATGCCGACTTCAGTACAAGAAGACTGACACTTTCACTTTCTATAATTTGAACCTCTCGTGTGAGTCCAGTTTTAGATTCCGATGCTTCACTTCAGGTTTACTGTATCCCTTGGACCTTCTTATTGACGATGAAACACAGGAACTGCATCCAAATTTAATACAAAAGGCACAATGGCGACTTAAGTTTAAGAGGACTGACAGTCTCACTTTCTACGATTTGAACCTCTCCTGTGAGTCCAGTTTTAGACTCTGACGCTTCACTTCAGGGTTACTGTATACCTTGCACCTTCTTATTGACGATGAAACACAGAAATTGCATCGGAATTAAATTCAAAAGGCACAATGCCGACTTAAGTACAAGAGGACTGTCACTCTAACTTTCTATCATTTGAACCTCTCCAGTGAGTCCAGTTTTAGATTCCGATGCTTCACTTCAGGTTTACTGTATCCCTTGGACCTTCTTATTGACGATGAAACACAGGAACTGCATCCGAATTTAATACAAAAGGCACAATACCGACTTAAGTAAAAGAGGACTGACACTCTAACATTCTAATGGTTTGAACCTCTCCTGTGAGTCCAGTTTTAGATTCAGATGCTTCACTTCAGGTTTACTGTATAATTTGCACCTTCTTATTGCCGATGAAACACAGAAATTGCATCCCAATTTAATACGAAAGGCACAATGACGACTTAGGACTGACATTCTAACTTTCTATGATTTGAACCTCTCCTGTGGGTCCAGTTTTAGATTCCGATGCTTCACTTCAGGTTTACTGTATCCCTTGGAGATTCTTATTGGCAATGAAACAGAGAAATTGCATCCGAATTTAATACAAAAGGCACAATACCGACTTAAGTACAAGAGGAGTGACACTCTAACTTTCTATGATTTGAACCTGTCCTGTGAGTCCAGTTTTAGATTCCGATGCTTCACTTCAGGATTACTGCATCCCTTGGACCTTCTTATTGACGATGAACACAGATATAGCATCCGAATGTAATACAAAAGGCACAATACGGACTTAAGTAAAAGAGGACTGACACTCTAACATTCTAATGATTTGAAACTCTCCTGTGAGTCCAGTTTTAGATTCCGATGCTTCACTTCAGGTATACTGCATACCCTGGACCTTCTTATTGACGATGAAACACAGAAATTGCATCCGGATTTAATACAAATGGCATAATGCCGACTTAAGTACAAGAGGACTGACACTCTCACTTTCTATGATTTGAACGTCTCCTGTGAGTCCAGTTTTAGATTCCGATGCTTCACTTCAGGTTTACTGTATACCTTGCACATTCTTATTGACGATGAAACACAGAAATTGCATCGGAATTTAATACAAAATGCACAATGCCGACTTAAGTAAAAGACAGCTGACACTCTAAGTTTCTATGATTTGAAACTCTCCTGTGATTCCAGTTTTAGATTCCGATGCTTCACTTCCGGTTTACTGTATCCCTTGGACCTTCTTATTGACGATGAAACACAGAAATTGCATCCGAATTTAATACAAAAGGCACAATACCGACTTAAGAACGAGAGGAGTGACAATCTAACTTTCTATGATTTGAACCTCTCCTGTGAGTCCAGTTTTAGATTCCGATGCTTCACTTCAAGTTTACTGCATCCCTTGGACCTTCTTATTGACGATGAAACACAGGAACTGCATCGGAATTTTATACAAAAGGCACAATGGGGACTTAAGTTTAAGAGGACTGACAGTCTCACTTTCTACGATTTGAACCTCTCCTGTGAGTCCAGTTTTAGACTCCGACGCTTCACTTCAGGTTTACTGTAACCCTTGGACCGTCTTATTGACGATGAAACATAGAAATTGCATCCGAATTTAATACAAAAGGCACAATACCGACTAAGTACGAGAGGAGTGACAATCTAACTTTCTATGATTTGAACCTCTCCTGTGAGTCCAGTTTTAGATTCCGATGCTTCACTTCAGGTATACTGCATCCCTTGGACATTCTTATTGACGATGAAACACAGAAATTGCATCCGGGTTTAATACAAATGGCATAATGCCGACTTAAGTACAAGAGGAGTGACACTCTAACTTTCTATGATTTGAACCTGTCCTGTGAGTCCAGTTTTAGATTCCGATGCTTCACTTCAGGATTACTGCATCCCTTGGACCTTCTTATTGACGATGAAACACAGATATAGCATCCGAATGTAATACAAAGGCACAATACGGACTTAAGTAAAAGAGGACTGACACTCTAACATTCTAATGATTTGAAACTCTCCTGTGAGTCCAGTTTTAGATTCCGATGCTTCACTTCAGGTATACTGCATACCTTGGACCTTCTTATTGACGATGAAACACAGAAATTGCATCTGGATTTAATACAAATGGCATAATGCCGACTTAAGTACAAGAGGAGTGACACTCTCACTTTCTATGATTTGAACGTCTCCTGTGAGTCCAGTTTTAGATTCCGATGCTTCACTTCAGGTTTACTGTATATCTTGCACATTCTTATTGACGATGAAACACAGAAATTGCATCGGAATTCAATACAAAATGCACAATGCCGACATAAGTAAAAGACAGCTGACACTCTAAGTTTCTATGATTTGAAACTCTCCTGTGATTCCAGTTTTAGATTCCGATGCTTCACTTCCGGTTTACTGTATCCCTTGGACCTTCTTATTGACGATGAAACACAGAAATTGCATCCGAATTTAATACAAAAGGCACAATACCGACTTAAGAACGAGAGGAGTGACAATCTAACTTTCTATGATTTGAACCTCTCCTGTGAGTCCAGTTTTAGATTCCGATGCTTCACTTCAAGTTTACTGCATCCCTTGGACCTTCTTATTGACGATGAAACACAGGAACTGCATCCGAATTTTATACAAAAGGCACAATGGGGACTTAAGTTTAAGAGGACTGACAGTCTCACTTTCTACGATTTGAACCTCTCCTGTGAGTCCAGTTTTAGACTCCGACGCTTCACTTCAGGTTTACTGTATACCTTGCAGCTTCTTATTGACGATGAAATACAGAAATTGCATCGGAATTAAATTCAAAAGGCACAATGCCGACTTAAGTACAAGAGGAATGACACTCTAACTTTCTATGATTTGAACCTCTCCTGTGAGTCCAGTTTTAGATTCCGATGCTTCACTTCAGGTTTTTCTGTAACCCTTGGACCGTCTTATTGACGATGAAACATAGAAATTGCATCCGAATTTAATACAAAAGGCACAATACCGACTAAGTACGAGAGGAGTGACAATCTAACTTTCTATGATTTGAACCTCTCCTGTGAGTCCAGTTTTAGATTCCGATGCTTCACTTCAGGTATACTGCATCCCTTGGACATTCTTATTGACGATGAAACACAGAAATTGCATCCGGATTTAATACAAATGGCATAATGCCGACTTAAGTACAAGAGGACTGACACTCTCACTTTCTATGATTTGAATCTCTCCTGTGAGTCCAGTTTTAGATTCCGATGCTTCACTTCAGGTTTACTGTTTCCCTTGGACCTTCTTATTGACGATGAAACACAGAAATTGCATCCGGAATTAATACAAATGGCATAATAACGACTCAGTACAAGAAGACTGACACTCTCACTTTCTATGATTTGAACCTCTCCTGTGAGTCCAGTTTTAGATTCCGATGCTTCACTTCAGGTTTACTGTATCCCTTGGACCTTCTTATTGACGATGAAACACAGAAATTGCATCCAAATTTAATACAAAAGGCACAATGCCGACTTAAGTAAAAGGTGACTGACACTCTAACATTCTAATGATTTGAACCTCTCCTGTGAGTTCAGTTTTAGATTCCGATGCTTCACTTAAGTTTTACTGTATCCCTTGGACCTTCTATTGATGGTTAACCCAGAAATTGCATCCGAATTTAATACAAAAGGCACAATGCCGACTTAAGTACAAGAGGACTGTCACTCTAACTTTCTATCATTTGAACCTCTCCAGTGAGTCCAGTTTTAGATTCTGATGCTTCACTTCAGGTTTACTGTATCCCTTGGACATTCTTATTGACGATGAAACACAGGAACTGCATCCGAATTTAATACAAAAGGCACAATACCGACTTAAGTAAAAGAGGACTGACACTCTAACATTCTAATGGTTTGAACCTCTCCTGTGAGTCCAGTTTTAGATTCAGATGCTTCACTTCAGGTTTACTGTATACTTTGCACCTTCTTATTGCCGATGAAACACAGAAATTGCATCCCAATTTAATACGAAAGGCACAATGACGACTTAAGTACAAGAGGACTGACATTCTAACTTTCTATGATTTGAACCTCTCCTGTGAGTCCAGTTTTAGATTCCAATGCTTCACTTCAGGTTTACTGTATCCCTTGGAGATTCTTATTGACGATGAAACAGAGAAATTGCATCCGAATTTAATACAAAAGGCACAATACCGACTTAAGTACAAGAGGAGTGACACTCTAACTTTCTATGATTTGAACCTGTCCTGTGAGTCCAGTTTTAGATTCCGATGCTTCACTTCAGGATTACTGCATCCCCTGGACCTTCTTATTGACGATGAAACACAGATATAGCATCCGAATGTAATACAAAAGGCACAATACGGACTTAAGTAAAAGAGGACTGACACTCTAATATTCTAATGGTTTGAAACTCTCCTGTGAGTCCAGTTTTAGATTCCGATGCTTCACTTCAGGTTTACTGCATACCTTGGACCTTCTTATTGACGATGAAACACAGAAATTGCATCCGGATTTAATACAAATGGCATAATGCCGACTTAAGTACAAGAGGACTGACACTCTCACTTTCTATGATTTGAATCTCTCCTGTGAGTCCAGTTTTAGATTCCGATGCTTCACTTCAGGTTTACTGTATCCCTTGGACCTTCTTATTGACGATGAAACACAGAAATTGCATCCGGATTTAATACAAATGGCATAATGCCGACTTCAGTACAAGAAGACTGACACTCTCACTTTCTATGATTTGAACCTCTCCTGTGAGTCCATTTTTAGATTCCGATGCTTCACTTCAGGTTTACTGTATCCCTTGGACCTCCTTATTGACGATGAAACACAGAAATTGCATCCGAATTTAATACAAAAGGCACTATGCTGACTTAAGTAAAAGGTGACTGACACTCTAACATTCTAATGATTTGAACCTCTCCTGTGAGTTCAGTTTTAGATTCCGATGCTTCACTTTAATTTTACTGTATTCCTTGCACCTTCTTATTGATGATTAAACCCAGACATTGCATCCGAATTTAATACAAAAGGCACAATGCCGACTTAAGTACAAGAGGACTGTCACTCTAACTTTCTATCATTTGAACCTCTCCTGTGAGTCCAGTTTTAGATTCCGATGCTTCACTTCAGGTTTACTGTATCCCTTGGACCTTCTTATTGACGATGAAACACAACAACTGTATCCGAATTTAATACAAAAGGCACAATGGCGACTTAAGTTTAAGGGGACTGACAGTCTCACTTTCTACGATTTGAACCTCTCCTGTGAGTCAGGTTTTGGACTCTGACGCTTCACTTCAGGTTTACTGTATACCTTGCACCTTCTTATTGACGATGAAACACAGAAATTGCATCGGAATTAAATTCAAAAGGCACAATGCCGACTTAAGTACAAGAGGACAGACACTCTAACTTTCTATGATTTGAACCTCACCTGTGAGTCCAGTTTTAGATTCCGATGCTTCACTTCAAGTTTACTGCATCCCTTGGACCTTCTTATTGACGATGAAACATAGAAATTGCATCCGGAATTAATACAAATGGCATAATGCCGACTTAAGTGCAAGAGGACTGATACTCTCACTTTCTATGATTTGAACCTCTCCTCTGAGTCCCGTTTTAGATTCCGATGCTTCACTTCAGGTTCACTGTATCCCATGGACCTTTATATTGACGATGAAACACAGAAATTGCATTCGAACTTAATACAAAAGGCACAATGCCGACTTAAGTACAAGAGGACTGACACTCTCACTTTCTATGATTTGAACCTCTCCTGTGAGTCCAGTTTTAGATTCCGATGCTTCACTTCCGGTTTACTGTATCCCTTGGACCATATTATTGACGATGAAACACAGAAATTGCATCCGAATGCAATACAAAAGGCACAATACCGACTTAAGTAAAAGAGGACTGACACTCTAACATTCTAATGATTGGAACCTCTCCTATGAGTTCAGTTTTAGATTCCGATGCTTCACTTAAGTTTTACTGTATCCCTTGGACCTACTTATTGACGATGAAACACAGGAACTGCATCCGAATTTAATACAA